>NW_023494024.1:0-62500 GCF_013265735.2 Oncorhynchus mykiss | reverse complement strand
CTTCTGGCCCACTCTTCCTGTAGTTGTTGATCAGTCTCTCACATCGCTGTGGAGGAATTATTCTCTTCCATGCAGAACTGCTTTAACTCAGAGGGGTTTTCAAGCATGAAATGTTCCTTATTAGTCCTGCCACAACATCTCAAATGGGATTAGGTCTGAACTTTGGCTAGGGACATTCCAAAACTTCAAATTTGTTACTTTTTTATCCATTTTCATGCAGACTTGGTTGTGTGTTTTGGATCATTGTCTTGCTGCATGACCCAGCTGCACTTCAGATTCAGCTCCCAGACAGATGGCCTGACATTCTCCTGTATAATTCTCTGTAGCAGAACAGAATTCGTGGTTCTTTCCTTCTATTCAGGCAAGTCGTCAAGGTCCTGAGGCAGCAAAGCATCCACAAAACCATCTCACTACCACCACCACCATGCTTGACCGTTGGTATACGGTTCTTACTGTAGAATGCGGTGTTAGGTTTTCACCAGACATAATGGAACCCGTCTCATCCAGAAAGTTGACTCAAGTTTTCCCAAAAAGCACATGAAAGCACATGGATGATCATCAAGACTCTTGGAAGGATGTTCTATGGACAGCTGAGTCAAAAGTATAACATTTTGGATGACACGGGTCCCATTATGTCTGGTGAAAACCAAACACTGCATTCCACAGTAACCTTATACCAACGGTCAAGCATGGCGGTGGTAGTGTGGTGGTTTGGGGATGCCATGCTGCCTCAGGACGTGGATGAAGCATGGCGGTGGAAGCGTGATGGTTGGGGATGCCATGCTGCCTCAGGACTTGGATGAAGCATGGCAGTGGTTGTGTGATGTTTTGGGGATGCCATGCTGCCTCGGACCTGGATGAAGCATGGCGGTGGTAGTATGGTGGTTTGGGGATGCCATGCTGCCTTCGGACCTGGATGAAGCATGGCGGTGGTAGTATGGTGGTTTGGGGATGCCATGCTGCCTTCGGACCTGGATGAAGCATGGCGGTGGTAGTGTGATGTTTGGGGATGCCATGCTGCCTCAGGACCTGGATGAAGCATGGCGGTGGTTGTGTGATGTTTTGGGGATGCCATGCTGCCTCAGAACCTGGATGAAGCATGGTGGTGGTAGTGTGGTGGTTTGGGGATGCCATGCTGCCTCGGGACCTGGATGAAGCATGGCGGTGGTAGTGTGATGTTTGGGGATGCCATGCTGCCTCAGGACCTGCCTGAATAGGGTTAAAAATATGTTTTCTCTGGTTGTAGTCTGGATGTAGCTCTTCTTCTTCAAAGGAAATGGATCACCTGAGACCTTTGATAACAGGCATCCCAAATGGCACCCGGTTCCCTTTATAGTGCACTACTTTAGACCAGAGCCCTATGGCACCCCTATTCTCTATTTGGTGCACTAGTTTTGATCAAAGCCATTTGGACATGAACCAGGTCTAGTATAATATGGTGCATTAGCTGGACCCGAGATGTCTCTGTTCATGATGTAAAAAAACAAATGAGATTAGTCCGTCCTCTGATTTAATAAAAGGGTTCCTGGTTGCTATCACACTGTGAGATGAGATGGTGTGATGTGACTGTAAAGTAGATGGTACAATTATATGGAAGGAGAGGGAGAAGAGAGAGAGAGAAGATAGAGGGAGAGAGAAAGAGAGGAAGAGAGAGAAAGAGAGGAAGAGTGATGGAGAATATGGAGAGAGAGAGACAGAGAGAGAGAGAGAGAGAGAGAGGGGTGGGGGTGCTTTGTATGTACACCTGACCACCCTGCTTCTCCTCTCCCCTCGTCTCCTCTCCCCTCTCCCCTCTTCTCCTCTCCCCTCTTCTCCTCTCCCCTCTCCTCTCTTCTCCTCTCCCCTCTTCTCCCTCTTCTCCTCTCCCGGGGTGATAATGCTCAAATTGCAGCCCTGCCTAATAACAACCTTGAGGCTCTTGAAATGTAGTTATTTTATCGCTGTAAGAGGAAAGCTTTCATCATATTTACCCCCACCCTGTCACCCCCACCACCCCCGAGGTATCTGATATTGACAATAAAACAGGACAGGTGGGGGAAGGGTGAGATTTAGTGATCGCGCTCCAACTCAGGCTTTCATTAAGACCTTCACCACCAGAGCCTGAAAACCTTCAGGCTCTAACAGGACCAATCACAGACTAGGCTTTGTAATGTGGACCAATCACAGACTAGGCTCTTTAATGTGGACCAATCACAGACTAGGCTCTTTAATGTGGACCAATCACAGACTAGGCTCTTTAATGTGGACCAATCACAGACTAGGCTCTTTAATGTGGACCATATCACAGACTAGGCTCTTTAATGTGGACCATATCACAGACTAGGCTCTTTAATGTGGACCATATCACAGACTAGTCTCTTTAATGTGGACCAATCACAGACTAGGCTCTAACAGGACCATATCACAGACTAGGCTCTAACAGGACCATATCACAGACTAGGCTCTTTAATGTGGACGAATCACAGAGTGGCTCTTTAATTTGGACCAATCACAGAGTGGCAATTTAACTGCAGAGCTTTAGATGTGTTTACTCAGCTTCACTACGGGGTGGGGGTGGAGAGACATGACAATATGACATCACTCATACTATGGGGGGTGGAGAGACATGACAATATGACATCACTCATACTATGGGGGGTGGAGACACATGACAATATGACATCACTCATACTATGGGGGGTGGAGACACATGACAATATGACATCACTCATACTATGGGGGGTGGAGACACATGACAATATGACATCACTCATACTATGGGGGGTGGAGACACATGACAATATGACATCACTCATACTATGAGGGGTGGAGACACATGACAATATGACATCACTCATACTATGGGGGGTGGAGACACATGACAATATGACATCACTCATACTATGGGGGGGTGAAGAGAGACACATGACATCACTCATACTATGGGGGGTGGAGACACATGACAATATGACATCACTCATACTATGAGGGGTGGAGACACATGACAATATGACATCACTCATACTATGGGGGGTGGAGACACATGACAATATGACATCACTCATACTATGGGGGGTGGAGACACATGACAACATGACATCACTCATACTATGGGGGGTGGAGACACATGACAACATGACATCACTCATACTATGGGGGGGTGGAGACACATGACAATACGACATCACTCATACTATGGGGGGTGGAGACACATGACAATATGACATCACTCATTCTATGGGGGTGGAGACACATGACAACATGACATCACTCATACTATGGGGGGGTGAAGAGAGACACATGACAATATGACATCACTCATACTATGGGGGGTGGAGACACATGACAACATGACATCACTCATACTATGGGGGGGTGAAGAGAGACACATGACAATATGACATCACTCATACTATGGGGGGTGGAGACACATGACAATATGACATCACTCATACTATGGGGGGTGGAGACACATGACAATATGACATCACTCATACTATGGGGGTGGAGACACATGACAATATGACATCACTCATACTATGGGGGTGGAGACACATGACAATATGACATCACTCATACTATGGGGGGTGGAGACACATGACAATATGACATCGCTCATACTATGGGGGGTGGAGACACATGACAATATGACATCACTCATACTATGGGGGGGTGAAGAGAGACACATGACAATATGACATCACTCATACTATGGGGGGTGAAGAGAGACACATGACAATATGACATCACTCATACTATGGGGGGGTGAAGAGAGGCACATGACAATATGACATCACTCATACTATTGGGGGGGTGAAGAGAGACACATGACAATATGACATCACTCATACTATGGGGGGGTGAAGAGAGGCACATGACATATGACATCACTCATACTATGGGGGGGTGAAGAGAGACACATGACAATATGACATCACTCATACTATGGGGGGGTGAAGAGAGACACATGACAATATGACATCACTCATACTATGGGGGGGTGAAGAGAGACACATGACAATATGACATCACTCATACTATGGGGGGGTGAAGAGAGACACATGACAATATGACATCACTCATACTATGGGGGGTGAAGAGAGACACATGACAATATGACATCACTCATACTATGGGGGGGTGAAGAGAGGCACATGACAATATGACATCACTCATACTATGGGGGGGTGAAGAGAGACACATGACAATATGACATCACTCATACTATGGGGGGGTGAAGAGAGGCACATGACAATATGACATCACTCATACTATGGGGGGGTGAAGAGAGACACATGACAATATGACATCACTCATACTATGGGGGGGTGAAGAGAGGCACATGACAATATGACATCACTCATACTATGGGGGGGGTGAAGAGAGACACATGACAATATGACATCACTCATACTATGGGGGGGTGAAGAGAGGCACATGACAATATGACATCACTCATACTATGGGGGGGTGAAGAGAGGCACATGACAATATGACATCACTCATACTATGGGGGGGTAAAGAGAAACACATGACAATATGACATCACTCATACTATGGGGGGTGAAGAGAGGCACATGACAATATGACATCACTCATACTATGGGGGGGTGAAGAGAGGCACATGACAATATGACATCACTCATACTATGGGGGGGTGAAGAGAGGCACATGACAATATGACATCACTCATACTATGGGGGGGTGAAGAGAGGCACATGACAATATGACATCACTCATACTATGGGGGGGTGAAGAGAGACACATGACAATATGACATCACTCATACTATGGGGGGGGTAAAGAGAAACACATGACAATATGACATCACTCATACTATGGGGGGTGAAGAGAGGCACATGACAATATGACATCACTCATACTATGGGGGGTGAAGAGAGACACATGACAATATGACATCACTCATACTATGGGGGGTGAAGAGAGACACATGACAATATGACATCACTCATACTATGGGGGGTGACGAGAGACACATGACAACATGACAACACTCATACTACGGGGGTGAAGAGAGACACATGACAACATGACAACACTCATACTATGGGGGGGGGACAAGAGACACATGACAATATGACAACACTCATACTATGGGGGTGAAGAGAGACATGACAATATGACATCACTCATACTATGGGGGTGAAGAGAGACGCATGACAATATGACATCACTCATACTATGGGGGTGAAGAGAGACATGACAATATGACATCACTCATACTACGGGGGTGAAGAGAGACACATGACAATATGACATCACTCATACTACGGGGGTGAAGAGAGGCACATGACAATGTGACATCACTCATACTATGGGGGGTGAAGAGAGACACATGACAATATGACATCACTCATACTATGGGGGGTGAAGAGAGACACATGACAATATGACATCACTCATACTATGGGGGGTGAAGAGAGACACATGACAATATGACATCACTCATACTATGGGGGGTGAAGAGAGACACATGACAATATGACATCACTCAAACTATGGGGGGTGAAGAGAGACACATGACAATATGACATCACTCATACTCTGGGGGTGAAGAGAGACACATGACAATATGACATCACTCATACTATGGGGGGTGAAGAGAGACACATGACAACGTGACATCACTCATACTATTGGGGGTGGAGACACATGACAATATGACATCACTCATACTATGGGGGTGAAGAGAGACACATGACAATATGACATCACTCATACTATGGGGGTGAAGAGAGACACATGACAATATGACATCACTCATACTACGGGGGTGAAGAGAGGCACATGACAATATGACATCACTCATACTACGGGGGTGAAGAGAGACACATGACAATATGACATCACTCATACTACGGGGGTGAAGAGAGACACATGACAATATGACATCACTCATACAACGGGGGTGAAGAGAGACACATGACAATATGACATCACTCATACTACGGGGGTGAAGAGAGCCACATGACAATATGACATCACTCATACTATGGGGGGGTGAAGAGAGACACATGACAATATGACATCACTCATACTATGGGGGGTGAAGAGAGAGACATGACAATATGACATCACTCATACTATGGGGGGGTGAAGAGAGACACATGACAATATGACATCACTCATACTATGGGGGGGGGGTGAAGAGAGACACATGACAATATGACATCACTCATACTATGGGGGTGAAGAGAGACACATGACAATATGACATCACTCATACTATGGGGGTGAAGAGAGAGACATGACAATATGACATCACTCATACTATGGGGGTGGAGACACATGACAACATGACATCACTCATACTATGGGGGGTGAGGAGAGACACATGACAATATGACATAACTCATACTATGGGGGGTGAAGAGAGACACATGACAATATGACATCACTCACACTATGGGGTGTGGAGACACATGACAATATGACATCACTCATACTATGGGGGGTGAAGAGAGACACATGACAATATGACATCACTCATACTATGGGGGGTGAAGAGAGACACATGACAACGTGACATCACTCATACTATGGGGGGGTGAAGAGAGACACATGACAATATGACATCACTCATACTATGGGGGGTGAAGAGAGACACAAGACATCACTCATACTATGGGGGGTGAAGAGAGACACATGACAATATGACATCACTCATACTATGGGGGGTGAAGAGAGACACATGACAATATGACATCACTCATACTATGGGGGGTGGAGAGAGACACATGACAACGTGACATCTCTCATACTATGGGGGGTGAAGAGAGACATGACAATATGACATCACTCATACTATGGGGGTGAAGAGAGACACATGACAATATGACATCACTCATACTTTGGGGGTGAAGAGAGACGCATGACAATATGACATCACTCATACTACGGGGGTGAAGAGAGACACATGACATCACTCATACTACGGGGGTGAAGAGAGACACATGACAATATGACATCACTCATACTATGGGGGTGAAGAGAGACACATGACAATATGACATCACTCATACTATGGGGGGGTGAAGAGAGAAACATGACAATATGACATCACTCATACTATGGGAGGTGAAGAGAGACACATGACAATATGACATCACTCATACTACGGGGGTGAAGAGAGGCACATGACAATGTGACATCACTCATACTATGGGGGTGAAGAGAGACACATGACATCACTCATACTATGGGGGTGAAGAGAGACACATGACAATATGACATCACTCATACTATGGGGGGGTGAAGAGAGAAACATGACAATATGACATCACTCATACTATGGGGGGTGAAGAGAGAGACACATGACAATATGACATCACTCATACTATGGGGGGGTGAAGAGAGAAACATGACATCACTCATACTATGAGGGGGTGAAGAGAGACACATGATATCACTCATACTATGGGGGGTGAAGAGAGAGACATGACAATATGACATCACTCATACTATGGGGGGTGTGGAGAGACACATGACAATATGACATCACTCATACTATGGGGGGTGAAGAGAGACACATGACATCACTCATACTATGGGGGGTGAAGAGAGACACATGACAATATGACATCACTCATACTATGGGGGGTGAAGAGAGACACATGACAATGTGACATCCCTCATACTATGGGGGTGAAGAGAGACACATGACAATATGACATCACTCATACTATGGGGGTGAAGAGAGACACATGACAATATGACATCACTCATACTACGGGGGTGAAGAGAGACACATGACATCACTCATACTACGGGGGTGAAGAGAGACACATGACAATATGACATCACTCATACTATGGGGGTGAAGAGAGACACATGACAATATGACATCACTCATACTACGGGGGTGAAGAGAGACACATGACATCACTCATACTACGGGGGTGAAGAGAGACACATGACAATATGACATCACTCATACTATGGGGGGGGTGAAGAGAGAAACATGACATCACTCATACTATGAGGGGGTGAAGAGAGACACATGATATCACTCATACTATGGGGGGTGAAGAGAGAGACATGACAATATGACATCACTCATACTATGGGGGGTGAGGAGAGACATGACAATATGACATAACTCATACTATGGGGGGTGAAGAGAGACACATGACAATATGACATCACTCACACTATGGGGGGTGGAGACACATGACAATATGACATCACTCATACTATGGGGGGGTGAAGAGAGACACATGACAATATGACATTACTCATACTATGGGGGGTGAAGAGAGACACATGACATCACTCATACTATGGGGGGTGAAGAGAGACACATGACAATATGACATCACTCATACTATGGGGGGTGAAGAGAGACACATGACAATATGACATCACTCATACTATGGGGGTGAAGAGAGACACATGACAATATGACATCACTCATACTATGGGGGGTGAAGAGAGACACATGACAATATGACATCACTCATACTATGGGGGGTGAAGAGAGACACATGACAATATGACATCACTCATACTATGGGGGTGAAGAGAGACACATGACAATATGACATCACTCATACTACGGGGGTGAAGAGAGACACATGACAATATGACATCACTCATACTACGGGGGTGAAGAGAGACACATGACAATATGACATCACTCATACTATGGGGGTGAAGAGAGACACATGACAATATGACATCACTCATACTATGGGGGGGTGAAGAGAGAAACATGACAATATGACATCACTCATACTATGGGAGGTGAAGAGAGACACATGACAATATGACATCACTCATACTATGGGGGGTGAAGAGAGACACATGACAACATGACATCACTCATACTACGGGGGTGAAGAGAGACACATGACAATATGACATCACTCATACTATGGGGGTGAAGAGAGACATGACAATATGACATCACTCATACTATGGGGGTGAAGAGAGACACATGACAATATGACATCACTCATACTACGGGGGTGAAGAGAGACACATGACAATATGACATCACTCATACTACGGGGGTGAAGAGAGACACATGACAATATGACATCACTCATACTACGGGGGTGAAGAGAGACACATGACAATATGACATCACTCATACTACGGGGGTGAAGAGAGACACATGACAATATGACATCACTCATACTACAGGGGTGAAGAGAGACACATGACATCACTCATACTACAGGGGTGAAGAGAGGCACATGACAATATGACATCACTCATACTATGGGGGGTGGAGACACATGACAACATGACATCACTCATACTATGAGGGGGTGAAGAGAGACACATGACAATATGACATCACTCATACTATGGGAGTGAAGAGAGACACATGACAATATGACATCACTCATACTATGGGGGGGTGAAGAGAGAAACATGACAATATGACATCACTCATACTATGGGAGGTGAAGAGAGACACATGACAATATGACATCACTCATACTATGGGGGGTGAAGAGAGACACATGACAACATGACATCACTCATACTACGGGGGTGAAGAGAGACACATGACAATATGACATCACTCATACTATGGGGGTGAAGAGAGACATGACAATATGACATCACTCATACTATGGGGGTGAAGAGAGACACATGACAATATGACATCACTCATACTACGGGGGTGAAGAGAGACACATGACAATATGACATCACTCATACTACGGGGGTGAAGAGAGACACATGACAATATGACATCACTCATACTACGGGGGTGAAGAGAGACACATGACAATATGACATCACTCATACTACGGGGGTGAAGAGAGACACATGACAATATGACATCACTCATACTACAGGGGTGAAGAGAGACACATGACATCACTCATACTACAGGGGTGAAGAGAGGCACATGACAATATGACATCACTCATACTATGGGGGGTGGAGACACATGACAACATGACATCACTCATACTATGAGGGGGTGAAGAGAGACACATGACAATATGACATCACTCATACTATGGGGGTGAAGAGAGACACATGCCAATATGACATCACTCGAACTATGAGGGGGTGAAGAGAGACACATGACAATATGACATCACTCAAACTATGGGGGTTGAAGAGAGACATGACAATATGACATCACTCATACTATGGGGGGTGAAGAGAGACACATGACAATATGACATCACTCACACTATGGGGGGTGGAGACACATGACAATATGACATCACTCATACTATGGGGGGGTGAAGAGAGACACATGACAATATGACATTACTCATACTATGGGGGGTGAAGAGAGACACATGACATCACTCATACTATGGGGGGTGAAGAGAGACACATGACAATATGACATCACTCATACTATGGGGGGTGAAGAGAGACACATGACAATATGACATCACTCATACTATGGGGGGTGAAGAGAGACACATGACAATATGACATCACTCATACTATGGGGGGTGAAGAGAGACACATGACAATGTGACATCCCTCATACTATGGGGGGTGAAGAGAGACATGACAACATGACATCACTCATACTATGGGGGTGAAGAGAGACACATGACAATATGACATCACTCATACTATGGGGGTGAAGAGAGACACATGACAATATGACATCACTCATACTACGGGGGTGAAGAGAGACACATGACAATATGACATCACTCATACTATGGGGGTGAAGAGAGACATGACAATATGACATCACTCATACTATGGGGGTGAAGAGAGACACATGACAATATGACATCACTCATACTACGGGGGTGAAGAGAGACACATGACAATATGACATCACTCATACTACGGGGGTGAAGAGAGACACATGACAATATGACATCACTCATACTACAGGGGTGAAGAGAGACACATGACATCACTCATACTACAGGGGTGAAGAGAGGCACATGACAATATGACATCACTCATACTACGGGGGTGAAGAGAGACACATGACAATATGACATCACTCATACTACGGGGGTGAAGAGAGACACATGACAATATGACATCACTCATACTACAGGGGTGAAGAGAGACACATGACATCACTCATACTACAGGGGTGAAGAGAGGCACATGACAATATGACATCACTCATACTATGGGGGGTGGAGACACATGACAACATGACATCACTCATACTATTAGGGGGTGAAGAGAGACACATGACAATATGACATCACTCATACTATGGGGGTGAAGAGAGACACATGCCAATATGACATCACTCGTACTATGAGGGGGTGAAGAGAGACACATGACAATATGACATCACTCAAACTATGGGGGTTGAAGAGAGACATGACAATATGACATCACTCATACTATGGGGGGTGAAGAGAGACACATGACAATATGACATCACTCATACTATGGGGGGTGAAGAGAGACACATGACAATATGACATCACTCATACTATGAGGGGGTGAAGAGAGACACATGACAATATGACATCACTCAAACTATGGGGGGTGAAGAGAGACATGACAATATGACATCACTCATACTATGGGGGGTGAAGAGAGACACATGACAACGTGACATCACTCATACTATGGGGGGGTGAAGAGAGACACATGACAATATGACATCACTCATACTATGGGGGGGTGAAGAGAGACACATGACAATATGACATCACTCATTCTATGGGGGTGAAGAGAGACACATTACAATATGACATCACTCATACTATGAGGGGGTGAAGAGAGACACATGACAATATGACATCACTCATACTATGGGGGGTGAAGAGAGACACATGACACTATGACATCACTCATACTATGGGGTGAAGAGAGACACATTACAATATGACATCACTCATACTATGGGGGTGAAGAGAGACACACGACAATATGACATCACTCATACTATGAGGGGGTGAAGAGAGACACATGACATCACTCATACTAAGGGGGGTGAAGAGAGACACATGACATCACTCATACTATGGGGGGTGAAGAGAGACACATGACAATATGACATCACTCATACTATGGGGGTGAAGAGAGACACATGACAATATGACATCACTTATAATATGAGGGGGTGAAGAGAGACACATGACATCACTCATACTATGGGGGTGAAGAGAGACACATGACAATATGACATCACTCATACTATGAGGGGGTGAAGAGAGACACATGACATCACTCATACTATGGGGGGTGAAGAGAGACACATGACATCACTCATACTATGGGGGGTGAAGAGAGACACATGACAATATGACATCACTCATACTATGAGGGGGTGAAGAGAGACACCTGACATCACTCATACTATGGGGGGTGAAGAGAGACACATGACAATATGACATCACTCATACTATGAGGGGGTGAAGATAGACATGACAATATGACATCACTCATACTATGGGGGGGTGAAGAGAGACACATGACAACATGACATCACTCATACTATGAGGGGGTGAAGAGAGACACATGACAATATGACATCACTCATACTATGGGGGGGGGTGAAGAGAGACACATGACAACATGACATCACTCATACTATGGGGGGGGTGAAGAGAGACACATGACAATATGACATCACTCATACTATGGGGGGGTGAAGAGAGACACATGACAACATGACATCACTCATACTATGGGGGGTGAAGAGAGACACATGACAATATGACATCACTCATACTATGGGGGGTGAAGAGAGACACATGACAACATGACATCACTCATACTATGGGGGGTGAAGAGAGACACATGACAATATGACATCACTCATACTATGAGGGGGTGAATAGAGACACATGACAATATGACATCACTCAAACTATGGGGGGTGAAGAGAGACACATGACAATATGACATCACTCATAATATGGGGGGTGAAGAGAGAGACACATGACATCACTCATACTATGGGGGGTAAAGAGAGAGACACATGACATCACTCAAACTATGGGGGGGTGAAGAGAGACACATGACAATATGACATCACTCATACTGTGGGGGGTGAAGAGAGACACATGACAACGTGACATCCCTCATACTATGGGGGGTGAAGAGAGACACATGACAATATGACATCACTCATACTATGGGGGTGAAGAGAGACACATGACAATATGACATCACTCATACTATGGGGGGTGAAGAGAGAGACATGACAATATGACATCACTCATAATATGGGGGGTGAAGAGAGACACATGACATCACTCATACTATGGGGGGTAAAGAGAGAGACACATGACAACATGACATCACTCATACTATGGGGGTGAAGAGAGACACATGACAATATGACATCACTCATACTATGGGGGGGGGTGAAGAGAGACACATGACAATATGACATCACTCATACTATGGGGGGTGAAGAGAGACACATGACAATATGACATCACTCATACTATGGGGGGTGAAGAGAGACACATGACAATATGACATCACTCATTCTATAGGGGGTGAAGAGAGACACATGACAATATGACATCACTCATACTATGGGGGTGAAGAGAGACACATGACAATATGACATCACTCATACTATGGGGGTGAAGAGAGACACATGACAATATGACATCACTCATACTATGAGGGGGTGAAGAGAGACACATGACATCACTCATACTATGGGGGGTGAAGAGAGACACATGACAATATGACATCACTCATACTATGAGGGGGTGAAGAGAGACACATGACAATATGACATCACTCATACTATGGGGGGGTGAAGAGAGACACATGACAACATGACATCACTCATACTATGGGGGGGTGAAGAGAGACACATGACAACATGACATCACTCATACTATGGGGGGGGGTGAAGAGAGACACATGACACAGCAATCATCTCTCCTCTGAACAACAGAACACAGTGTATATCCCACAGCTATCAGCCTCCTCTCTCAGCAATCATCTCCCTCTGAGAACAACCAACACAGTGTATATCCCACAGCTATCAGCCTCCTCTCTCAGCAATCATCTCTCCTCTGAGAACAACCAACACAGTGTATAACCCACAGCGATCAGCCTTCTCTCTCAGCAATCATCTCTCCTCTGAGAACAACCAACACAGCTATCAGCCTTCTCTCTCAGCAATCATCTCTCCTCTGAACAACAGAACACAGTGTATAACCCACAGCTATCAGCCTTCTCTCTCAGCAATCATCTCTCCTCTGAGGACAACCAACACAGTGTGTAACCCACAGCTATCAGCCTCCTCTCTCAGCAATCATCTCTCCTCTGAACAACAGAACACACTGTATATCCCACAGCTATCAGCCTTCTCTCTCAGCAATCATCTCTCCTCTGAGGACAACCAACACAGTGTATAACCCACAGCTATCAGCCTTCTCTCTCAGCAATCATCTCTCCTCTGAGGACAACCAACACAGTGTATAACCCACAGCTATCAGCCTTCTCTCTCAGCAATCATCTCTCCTCTGAACAACAGAACACAGTGTATAACCCACAGCTATCAGCCTCCTCTCTCAGCAATCATCTCTCCTCTGAACAACAGAACACAGTGTATATCCCACAGCTATCAGCCTCCTCTCTCAGCAATCATCTCCCTCTGAGAACAACCAACACAGTGTATAACCCACAGCGATCAGCCTTCTCTCTCAGCAATCATCTCTCCTCTGAGAACAACCAACACAGCTATCAGCCTTCTCTCTCAGCAATCATCTCTCCTCTGAACAACAGAAGACTGGCTTTCATAGCTGGAGAAGGAGTCTAATGGGACACAGCTGTATCCTGACAAGGGGGCGGGGTCAGCTCCAATTAGCCATGGAGTCGACCAATCAGCAGCTCGGGGGATTTCAAGAAGCCATCCTGAAACACACACATAACAAACCACAACACAGAAATTGGGGAGCGTAACAACGTGTAAAACAACACATTACACTGCACCTATCATACTACTATGACTGACCCTGTAAAACAACACCTATCATACTACTATGACTGACCCTGTAAAACAACACCTATCATACTACTATGACTGATCCTATAAAACAACACCTATCATACTACTATGACTGACCCTGTAAAACAACACCTATCATACTACTATGACTGATCCTATAAAACAACACCTATCATACTACTATGACTGACCCTGTAAAACAACACCTATCATACTACTATGACTGATCCTATAAAACAACACCTATCATACTACTGACCCTGTAAAACAACACCTATCATACTACTGACCCTGTAAAACAACACCTATCATACTACTATGACTGACCCTGTAAAACAACACCTATCATACTACTATGACTGACCCTGTAAAACAACACCTATCATATTACTATGACTGACCCTGTACAACAACACCTATCATACTACTATGACTGACCCTGTAAAACAACACCCATCATACTACTATGACTGACCCTGTAAAACAACACCTATCATACTACTATGACTGACCCTGTAAAACAACACCTATCATACTACTATGACTGACCCTGTAAAACAACACCTATCATACTACTATGACTGACCCTGTAAAACAACACCTATCATACCACTATGACTGACCCTGTAAAACAACACCTATCATACTACTATGACTGACCCTGTAAAACAACACCTATCATACTACTATGACTGACCCTGTAAAACAACACCTATCATACTACTATGACTGACCCTGTAAAACAACACCTATCATACCACTATGACTGACACTGTAAAACAACACCTATCATACTACTATGACTGACCCTGTAAAACAACACATATCATACTACTATGACTGACCCTGTAAAACAACACCTATCACACTACTACGACTGACCCTGTACAACAACACATATCATACTACTATGACTGACCCTGTAAAACAACACCTATCATACTACTATGACTGACCCTGTAAAACAACACCTATCATGCTACTATGACTGACCCTGTACAACAACACCTATCATACCACTATGACTGACCCTGTAAACAACACCTATCACACTACTATGACTGACCCTGTACAACAACACCTATCATACTACTATGACTGACCCTGTAAAACAACACCTATCATACTACTATGACTGACCCTGTAAAACAACACCTATCATACCACTATGACTGACCCTGTAAAACAACACCTATCATACTACTATGACTGACCCTGTAAAACAACACATATCATACTACTATGACTGACCCTGTAAAACAACACCTATCACACTACTATGACTGACCCTGTAAAACAACACCTATCATACTACTATGACTGATCCTATAAAACAACACCTATCATACTACTATGACTGACCCTGTAAAACAACACCTATCATACTACTATGACTGACCCTGTAAAACAACACCTATCATACTACTATGACTGATCCTATAAAACAACACCTATCATACTACTATGACTGACCCTGTAAAACAACACCTATCATACTACTATGACTGATCCTATAAAACAACACCTATCATACTACTATGACTGACCCTGTAAAACAACACCTATCATACTACTATGACTGATCCTATAAAACAACACCTATCATACTACTGACCCTGTAAAACAACACCTATCATACTACTGACCCTGTAAAACAACACCTATCATACTACTATGACTGACCCTGTAAAACAACACCTATCATACTACTATGACTGACCCTGTAAAACAACACCTATCATATTACTATGACTGACCCTGTACAACAACACCTATCATACTACTATGACTGACCCTGTAAAACAACACCCATCATACTACTATGACTGACCCTGTAAAACAACACCTATCATACTACTATGACTGACCCTGTAAAACAACACCTATCATACTACTATGACTGACCCTGTAAAACAACACCTATCATACTACTATGACTGACCCTGTAAAACAACACCTATCATACCACTATGACTGACCCTGTAAAACAACACCTATCATACTACTATGACTGACCCTGTAAAACAACACCTATCATACTACTATGACTGACCCTGTAAAACAACACCTATCATACTACTATGACTGACCCTGTAAAACAACACCTATCATACCACTATGACTGACACTGTAAAACAACACCTATCATACTACTATGACTGACCCTGTAAAACAACACATATCATACTACTATGACTGACCCTGTAAAACAACACCTATCACACTACTACGACTGACCCTGTACAACAACACATATCATACTACTATGACTGACCCTGTAAAACAACACCTATCATACTACTATGACTGACCCTGTAAAACAACACCTATCATGCTACTATGACTGACCCTGTACAACAACACCTATCATACCACTATGACTGACCCTGTAAACAACACCTATCACACTACTATGACTGACCCTGTACAACAACACCTATCATACTACTATGACTGACCCTGTAAAACAACACCTATCATACTACTATGACTGACCCTGTAAAACAACACCTATCATACCACTATGACTGACCCTGTAAAACAACACCTATCATACTACTATGACTGACCCTGTAAAACAACACATATCATACTACTATGACTGACCCTGTAAAACAACACCTATCACACTACTACGACTGACCCTGTACAACAACACATATCATACTACTATGACTGACCCTGTAAAACAACACCTATCATACTACTATGACTGACCCTGTAAACAACACCTATCATACTACTATGACTGACCCTGTAAAACAACACCTATCATACTACTATGACTGACCCTGTAAACAACACCTATCATACTACTATGACTGACCCTGTAAAACACCTATCATACTACTATGACTGACCCTGTAAAACAACACCTATCATGCTACTATGACTGACCCTGTACAACAACACCTATCATACTACTATGACTGACCCTGTAAAACACCTATCATACTACTATGACTGACCCTGTAAAACAACACCTATCATACTACTATGACTGACCCTGTACAACAACACCTATTATACTACTATGACTGACCCTGTAAAACAACACCTATCATACTACTATGACTGACCCTGTAAAACAACACCTATCATACTACTATGACTGACTCTGTAAAACAACACATATGTGTCAATCACAAACATACAGTGTCTATACTACATGCTACCATGACTAGGTTTGGCTTTCTCCCTGCTGTCTCCCTGCTCTCTGTTGTCCCTCAGAACATCAGAGAAACTAGCTGTGGCCATGGTGACTGCGTGTTGCCAGCTCTGTTATATATGAATGACTCTAGCACCACCTGGTGATATAAAATATTACATGAATGACTCTAGCGCCACCTGGTGATGTAATATTTTATATGAATGACTCTAGCGCCACCTGGTGATGTAATATTTTATATAAATGACTCTAGCGCCACCTGGTGATGTAATATTTTATATAAATATATATATAAATAAAATAAAATAAAACTGCACGCAGACATAAAATGGTTATTCATCTGACTGTGGGCAAGTAGATAATGGGCTTAAACTGTCAAAATCAAACTATCTCTGCATAGCTAGCATTAGCTGATCAATGTAACCTGTTGGTGGCTAATTGACTGGCAAGTAACGTTAGCATGTTTTCTATGCTAACTTTAGCTAGCTATATAACTTATACAGTTGAAGTCGGAAGTTTACAAACATTTAGGTTGGAGTCATTAAAACTCGTTTTTCAACCACTCTACACATTTCTTGCTAACAAACTATAGTTTTGGCAAGTCGGTTAGGACATCTACTTTGTGCATGACACAAGTAATTTTTCCAACAATTATTTACAGACAGATTATTTCACTTATAATTCACTGTATCACAATTCCAGTGGGTCAGAAGTTACATACACTAAGTTGACTGTGCCTTTAAACAGCTTGGACAATTCCAGAAAATGATGTCATGGCTTTAGAAGCTCCTGATAGGCTAATTGACATCAATTGGGGGTGTACCTGTGGATGTATTTCAAGGCCTACCTTTAAACTCAGTGCCTCTATGCTTGACATCACAGGAAAATCCCAAAAAAATCAGCCAGGACTTCATAAAAAAATTGTAGACCTCCACAAGTCTGGTTCATCCTTGGGAGCAATTTCCAAATGCCTGAAGGTACCACGTTCATCTGTACAAACAATAGTACGCAAGTATAAACACCATGGGACCACGCAGCCGTCATACCGCCCAGGAAGGAGACGCGGTCTGTCTCCTAGAGATGGACATACTTTGGTGCAAAAAGTGCAAATCAATCCCAGAACAACAGCAAAGGACCTTGTGAAGATGCTGGAGGAAACAGGTACAAAAGTATCTAGATCCACAGTCAAACAAGTTCTATATCGACATATACCAGCAACAGTGTGTGAAAACCTTGTGAAGACTTACAGAAAACGTTTGGCCTCTGTCATTGCCAACAAAGGGTATATAACAAAGTATTGAGAAACTTTTGTTATTGACCAAATACTTATTTTCACCATAATTTGCAAATAAATTCATTAAAAATCCTACAATGTGATTTTCTGGATTTATTTTTCTCATTTTGTCTGTCATAGTTGAAGTGTACCTATGATGAAAATTACAGGCCTCTCTCATCTTTTTAAGTGGGAGAACTTGCACAATTGGTGGCTGACTAAATACTTTTTTGCCTCACTGTATATCCACAGTCAAATAAGTTCTATATCGACATAACCTGAAAGGCCGCTCAGCAAGGAAGAAGCCATTGCTCCAAAACCGCCATAAAAAAGCCAGACTAGGTTTGAAACTGCACATGGGGACAAAGATCGTACTTTTTGGAGAAATGTCCTCTGGTCTGATGAAACAAAAATAGAACTGTTTGGCCATAATGACCATCGTTATGTTTGGAGGGAAAAGGGGGAGGTCTGCAAGCCGAAGAACACCGTCCCAACCGTGAAGCATGGGGGTGGCAGCATCATATTGTGGTAGGGCTTTGCTGCAGGAGGGACTGGTGCACTTCACAAAATAGATGGCATCATGAGAATAGAAAATGATGTGGAGATATTAAAGCAACATCTCAAGACATCAGTCAGGAAGTTAAAGCTTGGTCGCAAATGGGTCTTCCAAATGGACAATGACCCCAAGCATACTTCCAGTAGTGGCAAAATGGCTTAAGGACAACAAAGTCAAGGTCATCACAAAGCCTCAATCCTATAGAAAATGTGTGGGCAGAACTGAAAAAGCGTGTGAGCAAGGAGGCCTACAAACCTGACTCAGTTACACCAGCTCTGTTGGGAGGAATGGGCCAAAATTCACCCAACTTATTTGTGAGAAGCTTGTGGAAGGCCACCTGAAACGTTTGACCCAAGTTAAACAGTTTTAAGGCAATGCTACCAAATACTAATTGAGTGTATGTAAACTAACCCACTCGGAATGTGATGAAAGAAATACAAGCTGAAATAAATCACTCTCTAGTATTATTCTGACATTTCACATTCTTCAAATATAGTGGTTATCCTAACTGACCTAACTGACCTAAAAAACAGGGAATTTTTACTAGGATTAAATGTCATGAATTGTGAAAAACTGAGTTTAAATGTATTTGACTAAGGTGCATGTAAACTCTGACTTCAACTGTATATATCTGAAGTACAATATAAAATGCAACACGTAACAATTTCTAAGACTTTACTGAGTTACAGTTCATACAAGGAAATCAGTCAATTTAAGCCCCAACCTGGGGATTTCACTGGGCAGGGATGCAGCCATGGGTGGGCCTTGGGAGGGCATAGGCCCACCCACTTGGGAGCCAGACCCACCCACTTGGGAGCCAGGCCCAGCCAATCAGAATGAGTTTTCCCCCACAAAAAGGCTTTATTACAGACAGAAATACTCGTCAGCCCCCCGACGATCTCGCAGGTGAAGAAGCCGGATGTGGAGGTCATGGGCTGGTGTGGTTACACATGGTTTGTAGTTATGAGGCTGGTTGGACAAACTGCCCCCCCGCAAAAAAATTACATTGGAGGCAGCTGATGGTAGCTCTGGTGGACATTCTTGCAGTCAGCATGTCAACTGCACGTTCCCGCAAACCTTGAGACATATGTGGCATTGTGTTGTGACAAATCTGCACATTTTAATAAAGTGTCGTTTTATGGTCCAAAGCACAAGGTGCACCTGTGTAATGATCATGCTGTTTAATCAGCTTCTTGATATGCCACACCTGTGGATGGATTATCATGGCAAAGGAGAAATGCTCATTAACAAGGACGTAAACAAATGTGCGCACAACATTTGAGAGAAATAAGCTTTTTGTGTATTTGGAACATTTCTGGGATTTCTTTAAATTTCAGCTCATGAAACATGGGACCAACACTTTACATGTGGCATTTTATATTTTTGTACAGTGTAGTGAGACAACCTGAACCTGTCAGTCAATAATGGGTTGCTACAATCAACATCCGCTACAACAGTTAATGACAGGTAAGTGACTTCCATCCCGAGTGGTGCAGCGGTCTAAGACACTGCAACTCAGTGCAAGAGGTGTCACTGCAGTACCTGGTTCGAATCCATGCTGCATCACATCCGGCTGTGATTGGGAGTCACGTAGGGACTACTAAAAGCTGCATGAACTGTCAAGTCTCAACATGTCCTGGGGCAATGGAGAGCGGGAGATAGCTGTCTATCAAAATGTTTTTACAGGCACCTGAAAGCTGGCCAGGCAACAGGAGAGCGCCCCATCTGTCCACCACTAAACTTTGTAGCGGCTGCTAAAAAAGGCAAGAGAAAATTATTTATTTTTTAAAATGTATTCAGACATCTAATGTACAGGATTTCCCATGTGCATTTTTTATTTAACCTTCATGTAAGTGTTCGGTTTCCCGCACAAATGCCAGTATGCATTTTAAAACGGTGGAAAAGGCAACATGTGACAATAACACAACTGATAGCAGTTGCTAACTACTGTAGCTAACTAGCCTCTGTAGCTAGCAAGCAATGCTAAAAGAGATTGCAAACGGGTTAGCATAACTAGCCAAACAAAAAACATTTTTTCCCCCTAAATATTAGCTAATTGACTAGTATTCATGAGGCCAGCAAACAAATTCCTCACATACTAGGAACGTATTTCCTCCAACGTTATACTGAAAAAGGAGCTTCTCGGTCACAAAACAAGTTTTCTGGAGACTTGTGGGAGTGCTGATGACGTCGCTCACTGTGTGCGCTTTCGGTAGCCGGATTGCACCCAGACTGAGGAGAAATCCACACACAATTGTCGTGACTTTACTTTCATTAATCTGATGACTGTTATGTATCTAAATCAACTAACTCTGTTTGTTACCCGATTAAATTAATCATGTAACAATTAACTCATTAGGAATTTTTGGGGCACCATGAGAGCATCTCCCGAATTAAACTCTAAAAAAGGTATTTACCTATCACATCCATAAAACAGTCAACATATTAATCATAACCTCGTCTCATATCATCATTCTGAACCGTCGTAACCTCCTGCATCTGCAAAAACCCCAGCCTTACTTATGATTCAGTAGTACACAAATTGATTTAAATATTTATTTACTAGCTAACTAAATGATAACACAGGATAAACACACACACTTAATACATGAGAAAAGGTCCCTAGCGGACTGACACAATATAGTGTTTTTTATTTTTTAAAAAGGTCCCTAGCGGACTGACACAATATAGTGTCTGTTTTTTTTCAAAAGGAGAGAGAGAAAAACAACACTTATCATTGATACATTTTAGAAACATTTTAGAAACTATTCTCACAGTAATCATATACTTTGCAGACGAGAAGAAATCATGAATGTATTTACGTGTGAATGCCTTCGTTCGCTGGTTATCTGTCGGAACCAGACCTTCTTAGGAAGGGTGTGCGGCCTTTCCATTTGTAAGGTTCTGATTGTCCAAAAGGGTTTCCTCTAAAATGAGTTCCGGCACCTATTTCAGTCCAAGTCAAGCAATGAGATTAAAATCACCTATTTCAGTCCAAGTAAAGCAATGAGATTAAAATCACCTATTTCAGTCCAAGTCAAACAATGAGATTAAAATCACCTATTTCAGTCCAAGTAAAGCAATGAGATTAAAATCACCTATTTCAGTCCAAGTCAAACAATGAGATTAAAATCACCTATTTCAGTCCAAGTCAAGCAATGAGATTAAAATCACCTATTTCAGTCCAAGTAAAGCAATGAAATTAAAATCACTCCATCACCTAATTTTAATCTTAGCTGGTCTGAGAGAACTGATGAGTCTTCTCTCCTTTATGTATACGTTGGTGTGTTTTTAAGTTGCTCTGTTGAGAGAAACTCTTCCCACAGACAGAGCAGTAGTATGGCTTCTCTCCTGTGTGAATACGTTGATGTGTGTTTAAATGGTTCTGTTGAGAGAACCTCTTCCCACAGTCAGAGCAGATGTAAGGCTTTTCTCCAGTGTGTAAACGTTGGTGTTTCTTGAAGCTGCTCTGTTGAGAGAAACTCTTCCCACAGTCAGAGCAGACATAAGGCTTTTCTCCAGTGTGTGTTCTCTGGTGAACTTTTAGATCAGATGATGTTGTGAAGCATTTTCCACAGTCAGAGCAGGAGTAAGGCTTCTCTCCTGTGTGTAAACGTTGGTGTTTCTTGAAGCTGCTCTGTTGAGAGAAACTCTTCCCACAGTCAGAGCAGACATAAGGCTTTTCTCCAGTGTGTGTTCTCTGGTGAACTTTTAGATCAGATGATGTTGTGAAGCATTTTCCACAGTCAGAGCAGGAGTAAGGCTTCTCTCCTGTGTGTAGACGTTGGTGTTTCTTGAAGCTGCTCTGTTGATAGAAACTCTTCCCACAGTCAGAGCAGACATAAGGCTTTTCTCCAGTGTGTGTTCTCTGATGAACTTTTAGATCATATGATGTTGTGAAGCATTTTCTACAGTCAGAGCAGGAGTGTGCCTTCTTTTCTATGTGAAGACGTTCATGTGATTTTAAATGGTTCCGTTGGGAGAAACTCTTCCCACAGTTGGAGCAGTGGTAAGGCTTCTTTCCTGTATGTATACGTTCATGCGATTTTAAGGTACCCAATCGGGAGAAACTCTTCTCACAGTCAGAACAGGAGTACGGCTTCTCTCCGGTATGTATACGTTGGTGTGCTTTAAAGCTACCCTGGTGGGAGAAACTCTTCCTACAGTCAGAGCAGTAGTAAGGCTTAATTCCTGTATGTATACGTTTATGCAATTTTAGGGTACCCAATCGGGAGAAGTTCTTTCCACAGTCAGAGCAGGAGTACGGCTTCTCTCCTGTATGTATACGTTGGTGTGCTTTTAAGCTACCCTGGTGGGAGAAACTCTTCCCACAGTCAGAGCAGACATAAGGCTTTTCTCCAGTGTGTGTTCTCATATGAACTGTTAGCTCAGATGAGGTTGTGAAGCATTTTCCACAGTCACAGCAGGAGTAAGGCTTCTCTCCTGTGTGTAAACGTTGGTGTTTTTTTAGGTTGGTCTGTTGAGAGAAACTCTTCCCACAGTACGAGCAGGAGTAAGGTTTCTCTTCTGTGTGCACTCTCTGATGAACTGTCAGAGCCTTTGATGTTGTGAATCTCTCCCCAGAGTCAGTACAGGAATACAGATTCTCTCCTGTGTGGATTTTTACGTGTATTTTTAGCTTTGATAAACCTGGGAAAATCTTCTCACAATGTGGGCAGTGGTGAAACCTCTTAGCTCTGTGATCTTCCTGCTGTTGCTCTCTAGATGTAGAGAATGTCTCAACATGGTCTCCTGTGTGAACAACATCAGAAGAACCAGTCAGTTGGTGTGATACACAGTACCAGTCAAAAGTGTGGACACACCAACTCATTCAACTGGTTTTCTTTAACTATTTACTACTTTGTAAAACCAAAAGTGTGCAAAGTTGTCAACAAGGCAAAGGGTGGCTACTTAGAATACAATATATATTTTGATTTGTTTAACACTATTTTGGTTACTACATGATTCCATATGTGTTATTTCATAGTCTTGATGTCTTCACTATTATTCTACAATGTAGAAAATAGCAGAAATAAAGAAAAACACTTGAATGAGTAGGTGTTGTCAGGATTCACCTAGGGGGTCATGATTTGGGGCTGTACAAATATTTGATGTATTAGAATAATTGATTATGCGTATGTTATATTAATAGAAGGGGAGGGGTTAAAAGGCCCCTCCCTCCTTACATTCATAAGGTTTTATACTACGGATTAACAATATCTATTCATTGTCGAGGTTTAGTATTGTTCTACAGTTATATTTTAGTTCTCTCTCTCTCTCTCTCTCTCTTTCTGCCTCATTATAAAGAGGCCCCTCTTAGAAATGTGTGACTTAGACAGAACTCTGCAGGGGAGTGAAGGAGATGAGACTAGGTAAACATTCCACTATAAATCCACTTTGGGGACGAGGGGACATTTACTGCTAAGTGTTTAGCTAACAGTTAATAAAGGACCTGTTTATACAGCTCTGTAGGCCTGGTTCTGGTCCCAGGAGTAGAGGATGATGATGTCGGCAGTGACATCATCAGGGAGCGACTCAGGGTGTAATAAAACAACTGGAGGCCTTTCGTTAGACGCAGAACTTACTCTGAAACATGCGTGCTATGTTCCTGGTTTGTCAACGTCTGTCTGCAAATTGCATTAATAAAAGGTTTTTGAATGATTTAATTAAAGATAATTGTCATAATGCTAATTTCACCAATGATTGACAAGGAAGGAAGTAAGGAACGAACCCTAACGATGTGTCCGAACGTTCGACTGGTACTGTACTTATTTTATGGAGCTACATTTACATTTCCTGCTCTTTGGGGTTTTAGGTTTTTCTGTAAAGAACTGTGTGACAACTGCTGATGTAAAAAGGGTTATATAAAATACATGTGGCATGTATAAGTGCTTCACAGAAACCCAGCCTAAAATCCCCAAAGAGCAGGCAATGCAGATGTAGAAGCACAGTGGCCACGAAAAACTCCCCAGAAAGCAGGAACCAAGGAAGAAACAGAGAGGAACCAGGCTCTGAGGGGGTGACCAGTCCTCTTCTGTCTGTACCAGGTGACATATGTATTCATATCAGTAGGCTGTACAATACAGGGGAATAAAACTATTCTAAAAGTGGGTAACAGTCTGGGTTGGGGTCAATTCCATTTAAATAACAGTCCATTCAGAAAGTAAACCTAATTCCAATTCCAACAGTCCACATTTTGTTAATTTAAAGGCATTGAAGAGAATTGGAATTTCAGTGTATTTCCCCAAATATCTGGAATTGACACCAACCCTGACAACAGTCTAAGGCAAAAAAGGAGTGAAAATAATTATCCATATCATCCTCCACTCACTATCACAAGGGTTAGTAACTACAGACTCATTTCATATCATCCTCCACTCACTATCACAAGGGTTAGTAACTACAGACTCATTTCATATCATCCTCCACTCAACATCACAAGGGTTAGTAACTACACAGACTCATTTCATATCATCCTCCACTCACTATCACAAGGGTTAGTAACTACAGACTCATTTCATATCATCCTCCACTCAACATCACAAGGGTTAGAAACTACAGACTCATTTCATATCATCCTCCACTCACTATCACAAGGGTTAGTAACTACAGACTCATTTCATATCATCCTCCACTCACTATCACAAGGGTTAGTAACTACAGACTCATTTCATATCATCCTCCACTCACTATCACAAGGGTTAGTAACTACAGACTCATTTCATATCATCCTCCACTCAACATCACAAGGGTTAGAAACTACAGACTCATTTCATATCATCCTCCACTCACTATCACAAGGGTTAGTAACTACAGACTCATTTCATATCATCCTCCACTCACTATCACAAGGGTTAGTAACTACAGACTCATTTCATATCATCCTCCACTCACTATCACAAGGGTTAGTAACTACAGACTCATTTCATATCATCCTCCACTCACTATCACAAGGGTTAGTAACTACAGACTCATTTCATATCATCCTCCACTCACTATCACAAGGGTTAGTAACTACAGACTCATTTCATATCATCCTCCACTCACTATCACAAGGGTTAGTAACTACACAGACTCATTTCATATCATCCTCCACTCACTATCACAAGGGTTAGTAACTACACAGACTCATTTCATATCATCCTCCACTCACTATCACAAGGGTTAGTAACTACACAGACTCATTTCAT
The DNA here is from genome assembly GCF_013265735.2 of Oncorhynchus mykiss. Lineage (NCBI taxonomy): Eukaryota > Metazoa > Chordata > Actinopteri > Salmoniformes > Salmonidae > Oncorhynchus > Oncorhynchus mykiss. The sequence continues at coordinate 35,419 of NW_023494024.1, read as the reverse complement.
ATCATCCTCCACTCACTATCACAAGGGTTAGAAACTACAGACTCATTTCATATCATCCTCCACTCACTATCACAAGGGTTAGTAACTACACAGACTCATTTCATATCATCCTCCACTCACTATCACAAGGGTTAGAAACTACAGACTCATTTCATATCATCCTCCACTCACTATCACAAGGGTTAGTAACTACACAGACTCATTTCATATCATCCTCCACTCACTATCACCAGGGTTAGTAACTACACAGACTCATTTCATATCATCCTCCACTCACTATCACAAGGGTTAGTAACTACAGACTCATTTCATATCATCCTCCACTCACTATCACAAGGGTTAGTAACTACACAGACTCATTTCATATCATCCTCCACTCACTATCACAAGGGTTAGTAACTACACAGACTCATTTCATATCATCCTCCACTCACTATCACAAGGGTTAGTAACTACACAGACTCATTTCATATCATCCTCCACTCACTATCGCAAGGGTTAGTAACTACACAGACTCATTTCATAGAACTTTAAAACACTGGCAGTTTGTCTACTTCACTTCTTTAGTCTCCTCTCTGATCACTCCAGATAATCCAGTTGTTCAGGGATGTGTGATGTCAGAATTACAGAATTCAACCTATCAACAGACTGGTTCATAACTTATGGAGGTCTAATATATGAAGATAACTTATAGATAGAACCTGCTCTTACCATGACTAACAGATGTACCAATCTCCTCCTCCTCTTCTTCATCTTTAATGTTGACATTCAGCTCCAGTGTTTGACTGCAGTCTTCCAGCTTCACTGATGCCATCTCTGGATCCTGCAGTGCAAACTGGGCTCCACTGTCACAATCAGGACCCAGTGACTGTAGGTTTGGACTCAGTGTGGAAGGGGAGAGGCAGGCTGGGTTTGTCCTCACTGTTGATGTTACCGGCCTCAGACTTAATCTGAGTTGGTCTGTAGTAATAAAGACAAGCGGAAAACAATCTTGACAGTTCTGGTGCTTTCTTTGTCCTCAAAAAATGTATTATCTTTTTTTGTTGTTCAATTCTCTCATTTCAATAGATCAGGTAGATAAACATTGACAACAAAACATTCATTCAAAACAGACAGAAAGTTCACCCTTTAAATGACCCAACGTAAGAGATATAAATGTACAGAATGGTTACCTGAAGGAAAATGAGGGTTGTGCTGTTTCCATTTCAGTCAAGGGGAGGGTTGAGTATTGTTTTAATCTAGTCCAGAAGAGGGTCCTGTCATTTTGTAATTGGTGAAATTTCAATATTGCTCAGTGTTTAAGAATGAGTTGCTTATTACGCTTTATAAACTGGGTGGTTGGAACCCTGAACGCTGATTGGCTGACAGCCGTGGTATATCACACCATATACCAGGGGGGTGACAAAACATTACTTTTTAACTCTTCTAATTACGTTACGTACGTTATAATAGCAATAAGGCACCTCAAGGGTTTGTGGAATATGTCCAATATATCAGGGTTAAGGGCTGTATCCAGGCCCTCCACAACAGCCCTTAGCCGTGATATATTGGACATATAACAAACCCCCCTCTGACCTTAAATATATCAGGGTTAAGGGCTGTATCCAGGCCCTCCACAACAGCCCTTAGCCGTGGTATATTGGACATATAACAAACCCCCTCTGACCTTAAATATATCAGGGTTAAGGGCTGTATCCAGGCCCTCCACAACAGCCCTTATCTGTGGTATATTGGACATATAACAAACCCCCTCTGACCTTAAATATATCAGGGTTAAGGGCTGTATCCAGGCCCTCCACAACAGCCCTTAGCCGTGGTATATTGGACATATAACAAACCCCCTCTGACCTTAAATATATCAGGGTTAAGGGCTGTATCCAGGCCCTCCACAACAGCCCTTAGCCGTGGTATATTGGACATATAACAAACCCCCTCTGACCTTAAATATATCAGGGTTAAGGGCTGTATCCAGGCCCTCCACAACAGCCCTTATCTGTGGTATATTGGCCATATAACAAACCCCCTCTGACCTTAAATATATCAGGGTTAAGGGCTGTATCCAGGCCCTCCACAACAGCCCTTAGCCGTGGTATATTGGCCATATAACAAACCCCCTCTGACATTATCGATTAAATAAATCAATGTGTGGCTGATGCCTCCCCTCATCTCTGATTCTCTGCTGCACAATATCAAGTGGGACTATGGGCTATTTAGTGTGATGTCAATCAAATGATCCATAGCCTATAGAATACCAAGTGCATGCTGGGAGGAAGCACAGAGCAAAGTTATACTGTATTTCTAAGACAGTTGCTGAGATGGTGTAAATTCAACTAGGCTGCATTACACACCACAAAAGGTTATTCCCAACCCTGAGCCTCGACTTGCTCTGCTTGTTGATTCAAAACGTTTTTTTATTTATTTTAATGCTACCTAACCAATGGCTGTGATGTGTCGGTCAATTGTGGCAGTTGAGGAAGAGAGTGAAAGGTTTCTTCACATTTTGTTGTTGTTGTTGATTAGACCAAGTTCCCCAAAAACACAAACCACAATCTTGCAGGCAGACTAGCCTATTCCTCAACCCACCCGGCACTCTTTAAATAGCCTACCTCCATGTCAGTGAAGGGCTGTTGAGTTAAAACCCAGACTAGCCTATTCCTCAACCCACCCGGCACTCTTTAAATAGCCTACCTCCATGTCAGTGAAGGGCTGTTGAGTTAAAAACCCAGACTAGCCTATTCCTCAACCCACCATGCACTCTTTAAATAGCCTACCTCCATGTCAGTGAAGGGCTGTTGAGTTAAAAACCCAGACTAGCCTATTCCTCAACCCACCATGCACTCTTTAAATAGCCTACCTCCATGTCAGTGAAGGGCTGTTGAGTTAAAAACCCAGACTAGCCTATTCCTCAACCCACCCGGCACTCTTTAAATAACCTACCTCCATGTCAGTGAAGGGCTGTTGAGTTAAAACCCAGACTAGCCTATTCCTCAACCCACCATGCACTCTTTAAATAGCCTACCTCCATGTCAGTGAAGGGCTGTTGAGTTAAAAACCCAGACTCCACTTGAGGGGTTATGCCATAGGCCTCTTTTAGTGAAGATGCTGTCAAAAAAGCACAGGCCTACCACTTGTTAGATTAACATGAAGAAAATAAAACTGATCTGATTATATAAAGAGATCTATAACAGTGTTTTTGGTCAGCGCTGCTTTACGCTAGAAACAAGCTGTAAGATAACCAGGGAAGAAGTGACTCGGATGCAAATCACGGTTTCATTTCTTTGACATTCAGAGGCTGAGATATAACCTTCTATATCCTACGAGACAAAACGAAAAGAAATATACTAATCTAATTCTATCAATTTATTAAGCTAATTACTGGTCTGTACAATAGAAGATGTTAAAACCCAGACCGCTTTTAGGGAAATGCTTGTTGGATTAAAGACACAGAATGAGAGTAGCCAGCAGTTAGAGATTTACATTTCTCTGCTAAAAGACTGGATGGTCAATTCCGATATCTGACTGCAGATCCATCCTCTGCAGACATCCGGGCTTTTATACTTCTAGCGCTTAACGGAGCAGAGCTGTTGTCAAGGAAGTGAGTTTGTGTTTATACTGGACCTCCCGCCCCCACCTCCTGCCCACCAATCAGGTCAATGCGGTGCTATACCGAGCCCTTCACACTGTTACAAAACTTGAAGAGGCACACGGCGATGCGTTAGGAGCTTGATTTGACCTCTGCCTCCGTGGGTTCAGAAATTGTGTCACACCCTCCCTAAGAAGGTTCCGGACACATTTTGGGATCAGACATGAATTGTATTTTACTCTGTCTGGCGTGGAAAGGTAGCTTGTCTTTTACTCTGTCTGGCGTGGAAAGGTAGCTTGTCTTTTACTCTGTCTGGAGTGGAAAGGTAGCTTGTCTTTTACTCCGTCTGGCGTGGAAAGGTAGCTTGTCTTTTACTCTGTCTGGAGTGGAAAGGTAGCTTGTCTTTTACTCCGTCTGGAGTGGAAAGGTAGCTTGTCTTTTACTCCGTCTGGCGTGGAAAGGTAGCTTGTCTTTTACTCTGTCTGGAGTGGAAAGGTAGCTTGTCTTTTACTCCGTCTGGAGTGGAAAGGTAGCTTGTCTTTTACTCCGTCTGGAGTGGAAAGGTAGCTTGTCTTTTACTCCGTCTGGAGTGGAAAGGTAGCTTGTCTTTTACTCCGTCTGGAGTGGAAAGGTAGCTTGTCTTTTACTCTGTCTGGAGTGGAAAGGTAGCTTGTCTTTTACTCTGTCTGGCGTGGAAAGGAAGCTTGTCTTTTACTCTGTCTGGCGTGGAAAGGTAGCTTGTCTTTTACTCCGTCTGGAGTGGAAAGGTAGCTTGTCTTTTACTCTGTCTGGAGTGGAAAGGTAGCTTGTCTTTTACTCTGTCTGGCGTGGAAAGGTAGCTTGTCTTTTACTCTGTCTGGAGTGGAAAGGTAGCTTGTCTTTTACTCTGTCTGGCGTGGAAAGGTAGCTTGTCTTTTACTCTGTCTGGCGTGGAAAGGTAGCTTGTATTTTACTCTGTCTGGAGTGGAAAGGTAGCTTGTCTTTTACTCTGTCTGGCGTGGAAAGATAGCTTGTCTTTTACTCTGTCTGGCGTGGAAAGGTAGCTTGTCTTTTACTCTGTCTGGCGTGGAAAGGTAGCTTGTCTTTTACTCTGTCTAGCGTGGAAAGGTAGCTTGTCTTTTACTCTGTCTAGCGTGGAAAGGTAGCTTGTATTTTACTCTGTCTGGAGTGGAAAGGTAGCTTGTTTTTTACTCTGTCTGGCATGGAAAGGAAGCTTGTCTTTTACTCTGTCTGGAGTGGAAAGGTAGCTTGTCTTTTACTCTGTCTGGCGTGGAAAGATAGCTTGTCTTTTACTCTGTCTGGCGTGGAAAGGTAGCTTGTCTTTTACTCTGTCTGGCATGGAAAGGTAGCTTGTTTTTTACTCTGTCTGGCATGGAAAGGAAGCTTGTCTTTTACGCTGTCTGGCGTGGAAATGTTGAACTATTTAAAGTACCATGATCAGATGATCTCACATGTGATTATTTGTTAACAGGGACAGTTTCGTTGTAAACGAGACACAATGATTTGGCATAGGATAAATATGATAAGATGAACACACAGGCCTCTCTCTCTCTCTGTCCATTCTTAACCTGTGTGGTAAAAAAGATTCTGCTAATAAGTAAAATAACGTAGACTTGCATGAAATGTTTATAAAAGGCAATGTTTTTCTCAGACCTGCAAATACAATGATAGATTCATGCAATGCTTTCACCATAAAATAGATGTCAACCCCTACTCTTGTTCACGGTGGTCTGCGAACCCACGACCTTCTGTCCCGCAGCCCTGAACGCGATCAGAATTCCTGCGTTGCCATGCAACGCTTACAGGACGAAGAACAGTTAATAAAGTTCATATCTAAAGGCTCTGGTCTGTCCAAGAAGTGTTGGTAAACGGTAGACATGTTCTCTACTATCCATCATGTTTTAATCATTATTTTGGCTATGGGGGATATTTTTTTATATTTTTATTCAGCGTTCAGGGAGGGTTTATGTCAAATATATTTTGCTCACCAGACGGACATCCATTTTCCTTTCAGATATCCGTATTAAAAAATAATGTTCACTACCCAAGTGCAGTTAATCTATAGTAGTCTTCCTAAATTCACAAATTACTAAGTAAACAATTAATACAAGGTTGCAGTTTGAGGCAGAACTGTCATATTTTCCACTTTCACTCACAAAAACATATTGTATTTCCCATTCACACCATAGTAACAACTATAGATAAATATAGAAACAACTGAATGTGTCTGAATATTGTTACAGTGACATGTAGAAATCAGACGAACATGACATTCTGCTTGTAAACAGTAAAACAACCCTGAAACTGTCTCTCTGGTGCAGCCGCACAGCCTGCAAGTCTATTGACTCAGACCGAGAGGCGCCGCCATTTTACCAGCTCATAAACATATGGAAATAATCAGAATAATAAACATGTCAAACGAACTCACAAATCTCAAATCAATTGATTCTTTATGAAATTACTTTGACGAAATAATGTACATTCATTCACTCTGACAAACCCAAAGTCTAAACTTAGCTAGCTAAATGTGACTTCTAAAATTATATTTAATCACGTTCTTCACTCACTCGGTTCAGCACAAAACTAAAACGTCATAAAACCTTTAACAAACGTGAAAATACCTTGACGGGTTTGCTACCTAACATGTTACGACATGTTCTTTCGATATTAGAAAGTTTAAACGTGCTATTGCATACCTTTAGTTAATACTTCTGAAACGGACACAACCGCTACTGTCTTCAGAGAACAATTGTGGCCGAAGCCTGCCCGGAACTTCCTGTTCCCTGACTATCAAAACGCAACAGGACTACTTCTTCTTCTTCGGTGGGTTTAATGGTGGTTGGCATTCAATATGTTGCATTAGTTTATTTAGTAAATCTTTTCTTAACTCAGGTGTTGCAAGAAGGCCAATAAGGGTATTATCTTTGAAAAACAAGGGTCCTGAAAAACGGACGTTTCTTTTTTTTGTTGGTCAAGATATAACTGAGGGAGTCAAACAAACACTGTTTGGTTGTAATCAAGCTCTGACTTCACTACTTGTTTTGACCAGTGCCCATACTCTGATAGACTTCGTACCTTGTGCTGATTATTTGAATTAAACACACCACTTATTTTGTTCATAAAGCTGTAGGAATTGAATTAAGTGTCTGGTTAAGATCATTTGAAATTCTCAGCCTCTGGCAGATTACTCCTCTACTTTACTGAGAGAGAGAGCACCTGATTGTTCAATTACTTGAATTTACATGGTTGTTACGAGAGAGAGGGAGAGAGAGGGAGGGAGAGAGAGAGCGAGAAAGATGCAGGATACATTTGATTGACCCTGTTCTGTGGAGCCTTCCTACTCCTCCTCATCCCCTGTTCTGTGGAACCTTCCTACTCTTCCTCCTCATCCCCTGTTCTGTGGAACCTTCCTACTCTTCCTCCTCATCCCCTGTTCTGTGGAACCTTCCTACTCCTCCTCCTCATCCCCTGTTCTGTGGAGCCTTCCTACTCCTCCTCCTCATCCCCTGTTCTGTGGCCTCTCCCCATATGAAATCTGTAATTACAACTAATGAATTCATGCTCAGGATTCATTGAGGATGTCTATCATATACTGGGTATATTAATTATGCTTCAAGGTTGAATCTGGATAGGAGAAGGAAAACAGAAAGTATCTGAAAATGATCACTGTGTTGAACTCAATGCACAACGTTTGACCTGGGCCCTATGCACTTTATAGGGAACCCTACAGCTACAGCCACACACGTCAGTACAGGCCTGAGTACAGTCTGAACAGCCCGTTGTCATAGCAGCCACGCCATCAGTAGGTCAAGAACTCACTGTTAAATCCATTATAAAAAATATAAAAATGGAAAGAATATGGCACAAGGGCTACTTCTGACTAAAGAAGGCCGTCCACCAAAACTCAGTGACCCGGGTAAGGAAGGTATTAGACCGAGAAGCAACCAAGAGGCCAATGGTAACTGTGAAAGAGCTGGAGAGATCCACAGCTGAGACGGGGGGGAAACCGGCCTTGGGACAACTACCACCTGTACATTCCACAAAGCTGGGCTTTATGGAAGCCCGGCGAGAGAAATAAGCCATTGCTGAAGAAAGGCGAGACCTGAATCCAATTGAGAATCTGTGGCCTTTGAAATTGCTGTTGACTAATGTTCCCCATCCAACTTGAAAGCGCTTAAGTCATTTTCCCAAGAAAAATGGCAGGATTCAGATGTGCAAAGTTCTTAAAGACCCAGAAAGACTCACAGCTGTAATTACTGCCAACGGTGCTTCTGCTAAGTATTGACTTGGGGGTGAATACTTATGCAACCAACAAGTTTAGTTGTTTTTTGTTTTGTAACTTTTGTGTCACAATAGAAAAATACACTACATCTCATGGGCATTAATATGGAGTTGGTCGCCCCCCCCTTTGCTGCTATAAGAGCCGCCACTCTTCTGGGAAGGCTTTCCACTAGATGTTGGGACATTGCTGCTATAAGAGCCGCCACTCTTCTGGGAAGGCTTTTCACTAGATGTTGGGACATTGCTGTTATAACAGCCTCCACTCTCCTGGGAAGGCTTTTCACTAGATGTTGGGACATTGCTGTTATAACAGCCTCCACTCTCCTGGGAAGGCTTTTCACTAGATGTTGGGACATTGCTGTTATAACAGCCTCCACTCTCCTGGGAAGGATTTCCACTAGATGTTGGAACATTGCTGTTATAACAGCCTCCACTCTCCTGGGAAGGCTTTCCACTAGATGTTGGGACATTGCTGCTATAACAGCCTCCACTCTTCTGGGAAGGCTTTCCACTAGATGTTGGAACATTGCTGCTATAACAGCCTCCACTCTTCTGGGAAGGCTTTCCACTAGATGTTGGGACATTGCTGCTATAAGAGCCACCACTCTTCTGGGAAGGCTTTCCACTAGATGTTGGGACATTGCTGCTATAAGAGCCACCACTCTTCTGGGAAGGCTTTCCACTAGATGTTGGGACATTGCTGCGGAGACTTGCTTCCATTCAGCCCAAAAAAAGCATTAGCGAGGTAAGGGCACTGATGTTGGGCGATTAGGCCTGGCTCGCAGTCTGCGTTCCAATTCATCCCAGAGGTGTTTGATGGGGTTGAGGTCAGAGCTCTGTGCAGGCCAGTCAAGTTCTTCCACACCGATCTTGACAAAACCATTTCAGTATGGATCTCGCTTTGTGCACGGGGGCATCGTCATGCTGAAACAGGAAAGTCCCTTGTCCAAACTGTTGCCACAAAGTTGGAAGCACAGAATTGTCTGGAATGCCATTGTATACTGTAGTGTTAGATTTCCCTTCACGAGAACTGAGGGGTTTTGCCCGAACCATAAAAAACAGCCCCAGACCATTATTACCCCTCCACCAAACTTTACAGTTGGCACTATGCATTCGGGAAGGTAGCGTTCTCCTAGCATCTGCCATAACCCAGATTCGTCTGTCGGACTGCCAGATGGTAAGGCGTGATTTATCATTCCAGAGAATGCATTTTCACTGCTCCAGAGTCCAATGGCGGCGAGCTTTACACCACTCCAGCCGACGCTTAGCATTGTGCATGGTGATCTTAGGCTTGTGTGTGACAGGTCATGGAAACCCATTTCATGAAGCTCCAGACAAACAGTTCTTGTGCTGACATTGCTTCCAGAGGCAGTTTGGAACTTGGTAGTGAGTGTTGCAACTGAGGAAAAACGATTTTTATGCACTACCACTTTGCGGCTGAGACGTTGTTGCTCGTAGACGTTTCCACTTCACAAGAACAGCACTTACAGTTGACTGGGGCAGCTTTAGCACGGCAGAAATTTGACAAACTGACTCGTTGGAAAGGTGGCATCCTATGACGGTGCCACTTTGAAAGTCACTGAGCTCTTCAGTAAGGCCATTCTACCGCCAATGTTTGTCTGTGGAGATTGCATGGCGGTGTGCTCGATTCTATACACCTGTCAGCAACGGCTGTGGCTGAAATAGCCGAATCCACTAATTTGAAGGGGGTGTCCACATACTTTAGTATATATAGTGCAGTTTGCACCTTCTTAAGTATGTCAGGGCTGGACATGGACTTTTCTTGCCACTTGTCCAAATTATTTTTTACTTGTCCAATAGTTAAAAATACTTATCTGAAACTGAAAAATTCTGTAGTAGTAAATTTAAAAAAAATAACTATTGACAGATGCAATTTGATAATTCTTGTCATTTTTATTTAACCTTTATTTAACTAGGCAGTCAGTTAAGAACAAATTCTTATTTTCAATGACGGCCTGGGAACAGTGGGTTAACTGCCTGTTCAGGGGCAGAACGACAGATTTGTACCTTGTCAGCTCGGGTGTTTGAACTTGCAACCTTCCGGTTACTAGTCCAACTCTCTAACCACTAGGCTACCCTGCCGCCCCATAATAACAGTGTAACAACCCCTGACTCTCCAACAACATGGAAACTATGGAAACTAACCATGGAAACTAACCATGGAAACCATGGAAACTAACCATGGAAACTAACCATGGAAACTAGAACAAACTGAATCCGCAGACCATAAAGTGCATCACGGGAGTTTATTGACATTTTCCTTTGTGGGGCAGAACTGATGAATTACCGTATAATACGAATAGAATAACAACCTATGACAGACTAATTAAATCTGCTAGACGTGTGTTAACCTCACAATAGCAACATACATAGATAAAGAGATCATCTCTACAACGCAGTGATTAAAATGTCACAGAACACAATGAAGTTTAAGTCCACATGTCAGTGAATAACACATACCAATTTATATTTTATAAACAGATAATTTACTTATGAATGATGTATGTTGTGGAAGCTAAATACAAAACAGTACCGGCACCTATTTCAGTCCAAGTCAAGCAATGAGATGAAAATTGAGTGATGGGAGGGATTTTAATCTTAGCTGGTCTGAGAGAACTGATGAGTCTTCTCTCCTTTATGTATACGTTGGTGTGTTTTTAAGTTGCTCTGTTGAGAGAAACTCTTCCCACAGACAGAGCAGTAGTAAGGCTTCTCTCCTTTATGCATACGTTCATGTGTTTTTAAGTTGCTCTGTTGAGAGAAACTCTTCCCACACACAGAGCAGTAGTAAGGCTTCTCTCCTTTATGCATACGTTCGTGTGTTTTTAAGTTGCTCTGTTGAGAGAAACTCTTCCCACAGTCAGAGCATATGTAAGGCTTTTCTCCAGTGTGTGTTCTCAGATGAACTTTTAGATCAAATGATGTTGTGAAGCATTTTCCACAGTCACAGCAGGAGTAAGGCTTCTCTCCTGTGTGTATACATTGGTGTTTTTTTAAGCTACCCTGGTGGGAGAAACTCTTCCTACAGTCGGAGCAGTAGTAACGCTTCTTTCCTGTATGTATACGTTCATGTGATTTTAAAGTATCCAATCGAGAGAAACTCTTCCCACAGTCAGAGCAGTAGTAAGGCTTCTCTCCTGTGTGTATACGTTGGTGTGATTTTAAATGGTTCTGTTGAGAGAAACTCTTCCCACACTCAGAGCAGGAGAACGGCTTCTCTCCTGCATGTATACGTTGGTGTGCTTTAAAGTTACACAGGTGGGAGAAACTCTTCCTACAGTCAGAGCAGAAGTAAGGCTTCTCTCCTGTGTGTATACGTTGGTGTGATTTTAAATGGTTCTGTTGAGAGAAACTCTTCCCACAGTCAGAGCAGGAGAACGGCTTCTCTCCTGCATGTATACGTTGGTGTGCTTTAAAGTTACACAGGTGAGAAAAACTCTTCCCACAGTCAGAGCAGATATAAGGCTTTTCTCCAGTGTGTGTTCTCTGATGAACTGTTAACTCAGACGATGTTGTGAAGCATTTTCCACAGTACGAGCAGGAGTAAGGCTTCTCTCCTGTGTGCACTCTCTGATGAAGTGTCAGAGCCCTTGATGTTGTGAATCTCTTCCTACAGTCAGTACAGGAATACAGATTGTCTCCTGTGTGTATTTTTAAGTGTACTTTTAGCTTTGATAGAATTGGAAAATTCTCCTCACAATGTGGGCAGTGGTGAGACCTCTTAGGTCTGTGATCTTCCTGCTGTGTCACTCTGGATGTAGGGAATGTCTCAACACGGTCTCCTGTGTGAACAACATCAGAAGAACCAGTCAGTTGGTGTGATATACAGTACCAGTCAAATGTTTGGACACCTACTCCTTCCAGGGTTTTCATTTATTTTTTACAATTTTCTACATTGTAGAATAATAGTGAAGACATCAAAAATATATTTTAGATTTTTCAAAGTAGCCACCCTTTGCCTTGATGAAAGCTTTGCATTCTCTCAACCAGCTTCGTGAGGAAGTCATCTGGAATGCATTTCAATTAACAGGTGTGCCTTGTTAAAAGTTACTTTGTGGAATTTCTTTCCTTCTTAATGCGTTTGAGCCAATCAGTTGTGTTGTGACAAGGTAGGGGTGGGATACAGAAGAGCCCTATTTGGTAAAATACCATCCATATTATGACAAAAACAGCTGAAATAAAGCAAAGAGAAACAACATTAGAGTCAAGTGCACCTCAGATTGCAGCCCAAAGAAATGGTTTGTCCTTTTGGTTCCAATTGCCGTGTCTTTCTGAGATGTGGTGTGGGTGAACGGATGATCTCTGCTTGTGTGGTTCCCACCGTGAAGCAACGGAGGTGGTGTGGGGGTGCTTTGCTGGTGACACTGTCAGTGATTTATTTAGAATTCAAAGCCACACTTAACCAGCATGGCTACCGGTGTGCCCTAGTAAGAAGACCACTTTGTGCAGCTCACAGCACTATCATCTCCAATGTACATAATATAAGTAAGTCTACCTGATAAAGCTTCTCAGTAAAGCATTAAAAACAATCAAGCAACGCATAAAAGTGCTAAAAATAGCCCATATTAATATATGTAACCTAAAAAACAAGGTTCATGATATCAATAACTTGCTAGTTACAAATGACATACATATTTTGACTCTCTCTGAAACTCTACTTAGATAATACCTTTGATGATACAGTGGTAGCAATACATAGTTATAACATCTACAGAAAAGACAGAAATGCCAATGGGGGAGGTGTTGCTGTTTATATTCAGAACCACATTCCTGTAAAGATTAGAGACGATCTCATGTTAAATACTGTTGAAGTAATACGGCTACAGATTCATCTGCCTCACCTAAAGCCCATTCTAGTGGGAAGCTGCTATAGACCACCAAGTGCTAACCGTCATTATCTGGATAACGTGTGAAACATTGACTGGCTCTCATCAAGCTGCCCACTCAAAAAAAAAAAAAAAAGCAGCCAACAAGTGCTCAGCATATGTGGGAACTCCTTCAAGACTGCTGGAAAAGCATTCCAGGTGAAGCTGGTTGAGAGAATGCCAAGAGTGTGCAAAGTTGTCATCAAGGCAAAGGGTGGCTACTTTGAATAATATAAAATATATTTTTGATTTGTTTAACACTTTATTTTGGTTACTACATGATTCCATGTGTTATTTCATAGTTTGTCTTCATTGTTATTCTACAATGTAGAAAGTAGTAAAAAAAAATAAGAAAAACCCTTGAATGAGTAGGTTTGCTAGAATGCAGGAACAGAGGAACATAGGAAGAAACCTAGAAAGGAACCGAGGGGTGGCCAGTCCTCTTCTGGCTGTACCTGGTGACTTATGACTTCATATCAGTAGGCTGTACAATACAGGGGAGTAAAACTATTCTAAAAGTGGGTAACAGTCTGGGTTGGGGTCAATTCCTTTTCAATTCCAATCAATTCAGAAAGTAAACCAAATTCCACATGCTGCTAATTGAAAAGCATTGAAGAGAATTAGAATTTCAGTGTATTTCCTGAATGATCTGGAATTGACACCAACCCTGACAACAGTCTAAGGCTAAAGGGGTGAAAATAATTACCCAGAATCATCGTCCACTCACTATCACAAGGGTTAGTAACTACACAGACTCATTTCATATCATCCTCCACTCACTATCACAAGGGTTAGTAACTACACAGACTCATTTCATATCATCCTCCACTCACTATCACAAGGGTTAGTAACTACACAGACTCATTTCATATCATCCTCCACTCATTATCACAAGGGTTAGTAACTACACAGACTCATTTCATATCATCCTCCAGTCACTATCACAAGGGTTAGTCACTACACAGACTTATTTCATATCATCCTCCACTCACTATCACAAGGGTTAGTAACTATACAGACTCATTTCATATCACCCTCCACTCACTATCACAAGGGTTAGTAAATACACAGACTCATTTCATATCATCCTCCACTCACTATCACAAGGGTTAGTAACTACACAGACTAATTTCATATCATCCTCCACTCACTATCACAAGGGTTAGTCACTACACAGACTCATTTCATATCATCCTCCACTCACTATCACCAGGGTTAGTAACTACAGACTCATTTCATATCATCCTCCACTCACTATCACAAGGGTTAGTAACGACACAGACTCATTTCATATAACTTTAAAACACTGGCAGTTTGTCTACTTCACTTCTTTAGTCTCCTCTCTCCTAGCTTTAGACCTCTATAACTTATGACCCAGTCTAACTTATGGCCCAGTCTAACTTGTGACCCAGTCTAACTTGTGACCCAGTCTAACTTATGGCCAAGTCTAACTTATGACCCAGTCTAACTTATGAGGAACCTGCTGTTACCATGACTAAGAGTTGTCCCAATCTTCTCCTCCTCTTCTTCATCTTTAATGTTGACATTCAGCTCCAGTGTTTGACTGCTGTCTTCCACCTTCACTGATGCCATCTCTGGATCCTGCAGTGCAAACTGGGCTCCACTATCACAATCAGGACCCAGTGACTGTCGGTTTGGACTCAGTGTGGAAGGAGAGAGGCAGGCTGGGTTTGTCCTCACTGTTGATGTTACCGGCCTCAGACTTAATTCAAGTCGTCCTGTAGATATAATGAGAAACAGAAAACAACCTTGACAGTTCTGGTGCTTACTTAATTCTCAAAAGATATTATATTTGTTGTTGTTCAATTCTCTCATTTCAATAGATCAGGTAGCTAAGCATTGCCAACAAAACATTCATTCAAAACATTAGAAAAAACACAAATAAGAGATGGATCTAAATGTACAGAATGGTTACCCGGAGGAAAATGAGGGAGGGTTATGCTGTTTCCATTTCAGTCAAGGAGAGGGTTGAGTATTGTTTTAATCTAGTCCAGAAGAGGGTCATGTCATTTGTAATTGATGACATGTCAATATTTCTCAGTGTTTTACCATGACTTGCTTATTAGGCTTTATAAACTGGGTGGTTTGAGCCCTGAACGCTGATTGGCTATATATCAATGTGTGCCTGATGCCGCCCCTCATCTCTGATTCTCTGCTGGGCAATATCAAGTGTGACTATAGGCCATTTAGTGTAATGTCAATCAAATTATCCATAGTCTATAGGCTAAAGCAGGGCTCTCCAACCCTGTTCCTGGAGAGATACCCTCCTGTAGGTTTTAACTCCAACCCGGTTCCTGGAGAGATACCCTCCTGTAGGTTTTAACTCCAACCCGGTTCCTGGAGAGCTACCCTCCTGAAGGTTTTAACTCCAAACCCATTGGTTCAGTTTATAAAATTAGGTGTGCTAGATTAGGGTTAGAGCGAAAGCCTACAGGACTGTAGCTCTCCAGGAACAGGGTTGGAGAGCCCTGGGCTATAGGATACGAAGTGCATGCTGGGAGAAGTGCAGAGCAAAGTTATAATATGGTTCTAGGATAGTTGCTGGGATGGTGGAAATACAACTAGGCTGCATTACACACTGCAAAGGTTATTCCAACCCTGAGAAACGGCCTGCTCTGTGCTTGTTGAGCCAAAACTGTTTTTTTTATGCTGCCTAACCAATGGCTGTGCTGTGTAGGCCTATCCTAACCAATGGCTGTGCTGTGTTATCCTAACCAATGGCTGTGCTGTGTCGGCTTATCCTAACCAATGGCTGTGCTGTGTCGGCTTATCCTAACCAATGGCTGTGCTGTGTTATCCTAACCAATGGCTGTGCTGTGTCGGCTTGTCCTAACCAATGGCTGTGCTGTGTTATCCTAACCAATGGCTGTGCTGTGTAGGCCTATACTAACCAATGGCTGTGCTGTTTAGGCCTATACTAACCAATGGCTGTGCTGTGTAGTCCTATCCTAACCAATGGCTGTGCTGTGTAGTCCTATCCTAACCAATGGCTGTGCTGTGAAGAAGAGAGCGAAAGGTTTCTTCAGATTTTTTTGTTGATTAGGCCAAGTCCCCAAAAAATACACACAATCTTGGGCACGGACTAGCGCACACTCACCATGCACTCTTTAAATAGCCTACCTCCATGTCAGTGAAGGGCTGTTGAGTTAAAACCCAGACTCCACTTGAGGGGTTATGCCATAGGCCTCTTTTAGTGAAGATGATGTCAAAAAAGCACAGGCCTACCACTTGTTAGAATAACATGAAGAAAATAAAACTGATCCGATTATATAAAGAGATCTATAACAGTGTTTTTGGTCAGCGCTGCTTTACGCTAGAAACAAGCTGTAAAATAACCAGGGAAGAAGTTACGTTGTTTCCTTGACATTCAGAGGCTGAGCTACAACCTTCAATAGCCCAGGAGACAAACAAAAAAGACTTGTAATCTAATTCTGTCACTACCAATTTATTAAGCTATTTACTTTCTGTACAATAGAAGATGTTTAAACTAGAGGTCGACCGATTCATCGGAATGGCCGATTAATTAGGGCCGATTTCAAGTTTTCATAACAATCGGAAATCGGTATTTTTGGTTTGGCCTACTTTTTTTTTTTTTTTTTACAACTTTATTTAACTAGGCAAGTCAGTTAAGAACACATTCTTATTTTCAATGACGGCATAGGAACGGTGGGTTAACTGCCTCGTTCAGGGGCAGAACGACAGATTTTCACCTTGTCAGCTCGGGGGATTCAATCTTGCAACTAGTCCAACGCTCTAACCACCTGCCTCTCATTGCACTCCATTGCACTCCACGAGGAGACTCGAATGCAGTAAGCCAAGGTAAGTTCCTAGCTAGCATTAAACTTATCTTATAAAAAAACAATCAATCATAATCACTAGTTAACTACACATGGTTGATGATATTACTAGTTTATCTAGCGTGTCCTGCGTTGCATATAATCGATGCGGTGCGTATCGTTGCTCCAATGTGTACCTAAACATGAACATCAATGCCTTTCTTAAAATCATTACACAGAAGTATAGATTTTTAAACCTGCATATTTAGCTAAAAGAAATCCAGGTTAGCAGGCAATATTAACCAGGTGAAATTGTGTCACTTCTCTTGTGTTCATTGCACGCAGAGTCAGGGTATACGCAACAGTTTGGGAATTTTAGGTAATTATGACATAACATTGAATGTTGTGCAATGTAACAGGAATATGGATGCCACCCGTTAGATAAAATACGGAACGGTTCCGTATTTCACTGAAAGAATAAACATCTTGTTTTCGAGACGATATTTTCCAGATTCGACCTTATTAATGACCTACGGCTCGTATTTCTGTGTGTTATTATGTTATTACTAAGTCTATGATTTGATAGAGCAGTCTGACTGAGCGCTGGTAGGCACCAGCAGGCTCGTAAGCATTCATTCAAACAGCACCTTAGTGCGTTTTGCCAGCAGCTCTTCGTTGTGCGTCAAGCATTGCACTGTTTATGACTTCAAGCCTATCAACTCCCGAGATGAGGCTCGTGTAACCAATGTGAAATGGCTAGCTAGTTAGCCGCTAATAGCGTTTCAAACGTCAATCGCTCTGAGACTTGGAGTGGTTGTTCTCCTTGCTCTGCATGGGTAACGCTGCTTCAAGGGTGGCTGTTGTAGTTGTGTTCCTGGATCGAGCCCAGGGAGCAGCGAGGAGAGGGACGGAAGCTATAGTTACACTGGTAATACTAAAGTGCCTATAAGAACATCCAATAGTCAAAGGTTAATGAAATACAAATGGTATAGAGAAAAATAGTCCTATAATTCCTATAATAACTACAACCTAAAACTTCTTACCTGGGAATATTGAAGACTCATGTTAAAAGGAACCACCAGCTTTCATATGTTCTCATGTTCTGAGCAAGGAACTGAAACGTTAGCTTTCTTACATGGCACATATTGCACTTTTACTTTCTTCTCCAACACTTTGTTTTTGCATTATTTAAACCAAATTGAACATGTTTCATTATTTATTTGAGGCTAAATTGATTTTATTGATGTATTGTATTAAGTTAAATAAGTGTTCATTCAGTATTGTTGTAATTGTCATTTTTACAAATAATATATATTTTTTAAATTAAAAATCGGCCGATTAAT
Organism: Oncorhynchus mykiss; assembly: GCF_013265735.2. Lineage (NCBI taxonomy): Eukaryota > Metazoa > Chordata > Actinopteri > Salmoniformes > Salmonidae > Oncorhynchus > Oncorhynchus mykiss. Next base: position 17,529 of record NW_023494024.1, on the reverse strand, counting down.
CGGTATTGCCTTTTTTTGGTATCAGACAGCTTTTAGGGAAATGCTTGTTGGGTTAAAGACACAGAATGAGAGTAGCCAGCAGTTAGAGATTTACATTTCTCTGCTAAAAGACTGGATGGTCAATCCGATATCTGACTGCAGATGCATCCTCTGCAGACATCCGGCTTTTATACTTCTAGCGCTTAACGGGAGCAGAGCTGTTGTCAAGGAAGTGAGTTTGTGTTTATACTGGACCTCCCGCCCCCACCTCCCACCCACCAATCATGTCAGATGGTCTCAGATTTAGTTATTTGCAAACCGGGACAATTTCGTTGCAAACAAGAAACACTGATTTGGCATTGGAGAAATATGGAGATAAACACATAGGCCTTTCTCCATTCTTAGCCTGTGTGGTAATAAAAAAACATTTGGCTAATACGTAAAATGACGTAGACTTGTATGAAATGTTTATAAAAGGCTTTTTCTTCCCCTCAGACCTGCAAATACGATGATAGATTCATGGAATGCTTTCACCATAAAATAGATCTATCCACACTCTTGTTCACGGTGGTCTGCGAACCCACGACCTTCTGTCCCGCAGCCCTGAACGCGATCAGAATTCCTGCGTTGCCATGCAACGCTTACAGGACGAAGAACAGTTAATAAAGTTCATGTCTAAAGGCTCTGGTCTGTCCAAGAAGTGTTGGTAAACGGTAGACATGTTCTCTACTATCCATCTTGTTTTAATCGTTATTTTGGGGTATAAAGAGAGCGTCTTATTTTCAAGCGTTCAGGGACGGTTTATGTCTAATAGATTTTGCTGACAGGACGGCCTCCATTTTCCTTTCAGATATTTTCTCCATGTAACCCTTATTAAACATGTTCACTCTACGTGCAGATAAGCTATAGCAGACTTCCTAAAATCCACGTTAATGCATAAATGACTAAATAAACAATTAATACAAGGTTGCAGTTTGAGGCATAACTATGTACTATTTTCCACTATTTCACTCACATAGTGACAACTATAGATAAATATAGAAACTGAATGTGTCTGAATATTGTTACAGTGACATGTAGAAATCAGACGAACATGACATTCTGCTTGTAAACAGTAAAACAACCCTGAAACTGTCTCTCTGGTGCAGCCGCACAGCCTGCAAGTCTATTGACTCAGACCGAGAGGCGCCGCCATTTTACCAGCTCATAAACATATGGAATAATCACAATAATAAACATGTCAAACGAACTCACAAATCTCAAATCAATTGATTCTTTATGAAATTAGATTAACGAAATAATGTACATCCATTCACTCTGACAAACCCAAAGTCTAAACTTAGCTTGCTAAATGTGACTTCTAAAATTATATTTAATCACGTTCTTCACTCACTCGGTGTAGCACAAAACTAAAACGTCATAAAACCTTTAACAAACGCGATAATACCTTGACGGATTTGTTACCTCACATGTTACGACATGTTCTTTCGATATTAGAGCGTTTTAAACGTGCTATTGCATACCTTTAGTTAATACTTCTGAACGGACACAACCGCTACTGTCTTCAGAGAACAATTCCACAGACTTCATTGTGTCCGGAGCCTGCCCGGAACTTCCTGTTTCCCGACTATTAATATATATATACAGTTGAATTCGGAAGTTTACATACAGCTTAGCCAAATACATTTGAACTCAGTTTTTCACAATTCCTAACATGTAATTCTGGTAAAAATTCCCTGTCTTAGGTCAGTTAGGATCATCACTTTATTTTTAAGAATGTGAAATGTCAGAATAATAGCAGAGACAATGATTTACTTCAGCTTTTATTTCTTTCATCACATTCCCAGTGGGTCAGAAGTTTACATGCACTCAATTAGTATTTGGTAGCATTGCCTTTAAATTGTTAACTTGGGTAAAACGTTTCAGGTGGCCTTCCACAAGCTTCCCACAATAAGTTGGGTGAATTTTTGGCCCATTCCTCCTGACAGAGCTGGTGTAACTGAGTCAGGTTTGTAGGCCTCCTTGCTCGCACACACTTTTTCAGTTCTGCCCACAAATGTTCTATAGGATTGAGGTCAGGGCTTGAGGTCAGGGCTTTGTGATGGCCACTCCAATACCTTGACTTTGTTGTCCTTAAGCCATTTTGCCACAACTGGAAGTATGCTTGGGGTCCATTTGGAAGACCCATTTGCGACCAAGCTTTAACTTTAACTGATGTCTTGAGATGTTGCTTCAATATATCCACATAAATTTCCATCCTCATGATGCCATCTATTTTGTGAAGTGCACCAGTCCCTCCTGCAGCAAAGCACCCCAACAACATTATGCCGCCACCCCCGTGCTTCACGGTTGGGATGGTGTTCTTCAGCTTGCAACCCCTCCCCCCTTTTCCTCCAAACATAATAATGGCCATTATGGCCAAACAGTTCTATTTTGTTTCATCAGACCAGAGGACATTTCTCCAAAAATTACAATCTTTGTCCCCATTTGCAGTTGCAAACCGTAGTCTGGCTTTTTTATGTCAGTTTTGGAGCAGTGGCTTCTTCCTTGCTGAGCGACCTTTCAGTTTATGTCGATATAGGACTTGTTTAACTGTGGAAATAGATACTTTTGTACCTGTTTCCTCCAGCATCTTCACAAGGTCCTTTGCTGTTGTTCTGGGATTGATTTGCACTTTTCGCACAAAAGTACATTCATCTCTAGGAGACAGAACGCTGCGTGGTCCCAAGGTGTTTATACTTGCGTACTATTGCTTGTACAGATGAACGTGGTACCTTCAGGCGTTTGGAAATTGCTCCAGAAATCTTGCTTCTTGTAGGTGACCAAATACTTATTTTCCACCATAATTTGCAAATAAATTCATTAAAAATCCTACAATGTGATTTTTGGATTTTTTTTCTAATTTGGTCTGTCATAGTTGAAGTGTACCTATGATGAAAATTACAGGCCTCTCTCATCTTTTTAAGTGGGAGAACTTGCACAATATGTGGCTGACTAAATACTTTTTTGCCCCACTGTATATACACACATAAACTCTGCGAAAAAAAAGAAAAATCCTCTCACTGTCAACTGCGTTTATTTTCAGCAAACTTAACATGTGTAAATATTTGTATGAACATGAGTTTCAACTGAGACATAAACTGAACAAGTTCCACAGGCATGTGACTAACAAAATGGAATAATGTGTCCCTGTATAAAGAGGGGGGGGGGGGGGGGGGGGTCAAAATCAAAAGTAACAGTCAGTATCTGGTGTGGCCACCAGCTGCATTAAGTACTGCAGTGCATCTCCTCCTCATGGACTGCACCAGATTTGCCAGTTCTTGCTGTGAGATGTTACCCCACTCTTCCACCAAGGCACCTGCAAGTTCCCAGACATTTCTGGGGGGAATGGCCCTAGCTCTCACCCTCCGATCCAACAAGTCCCAGACATGCTCAATGGGATTGAGAACCGGGCTCTTCCCTGGCCATGCAAGAACACTGACATTCCTCCACTTGCAAAAATCGTGCACAGAATGAACAGTATCGCTGGTGGCATTGTCATGCTGGAGGGTCATGTCAGGATGAGCCTGCAGGAAGGGTACCACATGAGGGAGGAGGATGTCTTCCCTGTAACGCACAGCGTTGAGATTGCCTGCAATGACAACAAAATCAGTACGGTGATGCTGACACACCGCCCTAGACCATGACGGACCCTTCACCTCCAAATCGATTCCACTCCAGACAGAGTACAGGCCTTGGTGTAACGCTCATTCCTTTGACGATAAATGTGAATCCGTGGTGAGACAAAACCGCGACTCGTCAGTGAAGAGCACTTTTTTGCCAGTCCTGTCTGGTCCAGCAACAGTGAGTATGTGCCCATAGGCGACGTTGTTGCTGGTGATGTCTGGTGAGGACCTGCCTTACAACAGGCCTATAAGCCCTCAGTCCAGCCTCTCTCAGGTTATTGTGGACAGTCTGAGCACTGATGGAGGGATTGTGCCTTCCTGGTGTAACTTGGACAGTTGTTGTTGCCATCCTGTACCTGTCCCGCAGGTGTGATGTTTGGATGTACCGATCCTGTGCAGGTGTTGTTACACATGGTCTGCCACTGCGAGGACGATCCGCTGCCTGTCTTGTCTCCCTGTAGCACTGTCTTAGGCATTTCACAGTACGGACATTGCAATTTATTGTCCTGGCCACATCTGCAGTCCTTGCAGCATGCCTAAGGCACATTCATGCAGATGAGCAGGGACCCTGGGCATCTTTCTTTTGGTGTTTTTCAGAGTCAGTAGAAAGGCCTCTTTAGTGTCCTAAGCTTTCATAACTGTGACGTTAATTGCTTAAGCTGTTCTTGTCTTAACGACCGTTCCACAGGTGCATGTTCATTAATTGTTTATGGTTCATTGACCAAGCATGGGAAACAGGGTTTAAACCCTTTACAATGAAGATCTGTGAAGTTATTTCGATTTTTACAAATTATATCTGAAAGACAGGGTCCTGAAAAAGGGACGTTTATTTTTTTGCTGGGTTAATATATATGGAAATCAGTCTATTTCAATGTAATTAATTAGGCCCTAATCTATGAATTTCACATGATTGGGCAGGGATGCAGCCTTGGAGGGCAAAGGCCCACCCACTTGGGAGCCAGACCCAGTCAATCAGAATAAGTTTTTCCCCACAAAATTGCTTTATTACAGGCAGAAATACTCCTCAGCAACCCCCTTCACCCATAGGTGAAGAAGCCGGATGTGGAGGTCGTGGGCTGGTATGTGGTCTGCGGTTGTGAGGCCGGTTGGACAAACTGCCAAATTCTCTGAAAATGAGACTGGAGACGGCTTATGGTAGAGAAATTAACATAAAATTATCTGGAAACAGCTCTGGTGGACATTCTTGCAGTCAGCAAGCCAACCACAAACCTTGTGAGACATCTGTGGCATTGTGTTGTGACAAAACTGCACATTTTAATAAAGTAGCGTTTTATTGTCCAAAGCACAAGGTGCACCAGTGTAATGATCATGCTGTTTAATCAGCTTCTTGATATGCCACACCTGTGGATGGATTATCATGGCAAAGGAGAAATGCTCATTAACATGGATGTAAACGAATTTGCGCACAACATTTGAGAGAAATAAGCTTTTTGTGTATTTGGAACATTTCTGGGATTTTTTTATTTATTTCAGCTCATGAAATGTGGGACCAACACTTTACATGTGGAGTTTTATATTTTTGTTCAGTGTAGTGAGACAACCTGAACCTGTCAGTCGATAATGGGTTACTAAAAAAAAAATCAACATTCACTACCACAGTTTAAACTATTCAACAACTTACGTGCAAATGGGGAATCCTGTACATTAGTTCTCCCTCTGTATCATGTGAAAGGAAACTCCTATTTCCAGGTCTGAATACATTTTATTATCCTTTTCTCCTGATTCGCTACCTTGTTTAGCAGCTGGTTCAAAGTTTGGTAGTGGTGGTAGATGGATGAGGATCTTTCCAGGTGACTGGACAGTTTTTTCCCCCTCATCAAGCGACACACGATACGCCATAATGACAAAGCAAAAACAGTTTATTTTTATTTTTTTGGGGGGGGGGGGTTTAAAAACTCAAATATTGCATTCACATAAGTATTCAGACCCTTTACTTAATACTTTGTTGAAGCATGTTTGGCAGTGATTACAGACTCGAGTCTTCTTGGGTATGATGCTACAAGCTTGGCAAACCTGTATTTGAGGAGTTTCTCCCATTCTTCTCTGCAGATCCTCTCAAACTCTGTCAGGTTGGATGGGGAGCGTCACTGCACAGCTAGTTTCAGGTCTCTCCAGAGATGTTCAATCTGGTTCAAGTCCAGGCTCTGGCTGGGCCACACAAGGACATTCAGAGACTTGTACCGAATTTACTCCTGCATTGTCTTGGCTGTGTGCTTAGGGTCGTTGTGGTCCTGAGTGCTATGGAACAGGTTTTCATCAAGGATCTCTCTACAATTTGCTCCGTTCACCTTTCCCTCAATCTTGACTAGTTTCCTAGTCCCTGCCGCTGAAAAACATCCCCACAGCATGATACTACCACCACCATGCTTTACCGTAGGCATGGTGACAGGTTTCCTCCAGACGTGACACTTGGTATTCAGGCCAAAGAGTTCAATCTTGGTTTCATCAGACCAGAGAATCTTGTTTCTCATGGTCAGAGAGTCCTTTAGGTGCCTTTTGGCAAACTCCAAGCAGGCTGTCATGTGCCTTTTACTGAAGAGTGGCTTCCGTCTGGCCACTCTACCATAAAGGCCGGAATGGTGGAGTGCTGCAGAGATGGTTGTCCTTCTGGAAGATTCTCCCATCTCCACAGAGGAACTCTGGAGCTCTGTCAGAGTGACCATCGATTGCTCAATTTGGACAGGCGGCCAACTCTAGGAAGTGTCTTGGTGGTTCCAAACTTCTTCCAATGAAGAATGATGGAGGCCACTGTGTTCTTGGTTACCTTCTTTGCTGCAGAAATGTTTTGGTACCCTTCCCCAGATACATGCCTCAACGTAATCTTGTTTCAGGATCTACTGACAATTCCTTTGACCTCATGGCTTGGTGTTTGCTCTGACATGCACCGGCAACTGTGGGACCTTATATGGACAGGTGTGTGCATTTCCAAATCATGTCCGATCAATTGATTTTACCACAGGTGGCCTCCAATCAAGTTGTAGAAACATTTAAAAGATGATCAACGGAAAAGGGATGCACCTGAGCTCAACTTCAAGTCTCATAGAAAAGGGTCTAAATACTTATGTAAACAAGGTTTCTGTTTTTTTATTATTTTTAATAAATGTGCAAGAAATTTCACTATCAAACTTTAGAATGAGGATGTAAAAAAAAAATGAAAAAGGGAAGGGGTCTGAATACTTTACAGATACACAGTATATATTTTTTTACCATCCAAAGTTTGGGGCCTAAAACATCCGGGGCTGAAGCCCCCGAAAGCCCAGGACTAGTAACGTCACTGGATGTATTTATCCAAACACATTCATGATCAGTAACTAAAATAACTAACCTAGTTTTAAAAGACAATTTAATAAACACATTGATGATGAATAACTATAATAACTAACCTAGTTTTAAAAGACAATTTAATAAACACATGTAGGTGTTTCAGAGGCTGTGTATCATTAAACAAATAACTATGTAGTAAAAACCAACCCCCCCCCCCACCCAAACTAATGGTGACTGATCATCACACCATCTCTATCTGATACATGTTGTGAGTTCCGGCGCTTGACTTGGGCAGGAACTTAACAGAGCGGAGTACCAGGCCCTCAAATGTTCTACTGCTTGAGCTCCTGTTCCTGTTATAGATGAGCTCAAAAGTATTGTGGAAGCTAAATATAAAGTGCCGGCACTTATTTCAGTCCAAGTCGAGCAATCAGATAAAAATCACTCCATCACTCAATTTTAATCTCAGCTGGTCTGAGAGAACTGACGAGGCTTCTCTCCTTTATGTATACGTTGGTGTGTTTTTAATTGGTTCTGTAGAGAGAAACTCTTCCCACAGACAGAGCAGATGTAAGGCTTCTCTCCTTTGTGTTTACGTTGGTGTGTTTTTAAGTTGCTCTCTTGAGAGAAACTCTTCCCACAGTCAGAGCAGTAGTAAGGCTTCTCTCCTGTGTGTATACGTCGGTGTGTTTTTAAGTTGCTCTGTTGAGAGAAACTCTTCCCACAGTCAGAGCAAGAGTATGGCTTCTCTCCTGTATGTATACGTTGGTGTGCTTTAAAGCTACCCTGGTGAGAAAAACTCTTCCTACAGTCAGAACAGGAGTAAGGCTTCTTTCCTGTATGGGTACGTCCATGTGATTTTAAGGTATACAATCGGGAGAAACTCTTCCCACAGTCAGAGCAAGAGTATGGCTTCTCTCCTGAATGTATACGTTGGTGTGCTTTAAAGTTACACAGGTGGGAGAAACTCTTCCCACAGTCAGAACAGATGTAAGGCTTTTCTCCAGTGTGTGTTCTCTGATGAACTGTTAGCTCAGATGATGTTGTAAAGCATTTTCCACAGTCACAGCAGGAGTAAGGCTTCTCTCCTGTGTGTAGACGTTGGTGTTTTTTGAAGTTGCTCTGTTGAGAGTAACTCTGCCCACAGTACGAGCAGTAGTAAGGTTTCTCTCCTGTGTGCACTCTCTGATGAAGTGTCAGAGCCCTTGATGTTGTGAATCTCTTCCCACAGTCAGTACAGGAATACAGATTCTCTCCTGTGTGTATTTTTAGGTGTGTTTTTAGCTTTGATATAATTGGGAAAATCTCCTCACAATGTGGGCAGTGGTGAGACCTCTTAGCTCTGTGATCTTCCTGCTGTTGCTCTCTGGCTGTAGAGAATGTCTCAACATGGTCTCCTGTGTGAACAACATCAGAAGAACCAGTCAGTTGGTTTGATTTTCATGTCAAATGTATTTTATGAAGCTACATCTGCATTGCTTGCTCTTGGGGTTTTAGGCTGGGTTTCTGTAAAGCACTTTGTGACAACTGCTGATGTAAAAGTGTATCATAAAATACATTTGACATGTATACGTGCTTTACAGAAACCCAGTCTAAAACCCCAAAGAGCAAGCAATGTAGATGTAGAAGCACAGTGGCTAATAAAATAACTCCCTAGAAAGGCCAGAACCTAGGAAGAAACCTAGAGAGGAACCAGGCTATGTGGGGTGGCCGGTCCTCTTCTGTCTGTACAGGGTGACATATGTATTCATATCAGTAGGCTGGTAGTGTATGTATTCATGTCAGTAGGCTGCACAATACAGGGGAGTAAAACTATTCTAAAAGTGGGTAAGAGTCTGGGTTGGGGTCAATTCCTTTTAAATAACAGTCAATTCAGAAAGTAAACCAATTTCCAATTCCACATTTTCCTAAATGAAAATCATTGAAGAGAACTGGAATTTCAGTGTATTTCCCTAAATATCTGGAATTGGCCCGAACAGTCGAAGGCAAAAGGAGTGAAAATAATTATCCATAATCATCGTCCACTCACTATCACAAGGGTTAGTAACTACACAGACTCATTTCATATCATCCTCCACTCACTATCACAAGGGTTAGTAACTACATAGACTCATTTCATAGAACTTTAAAAAACTGGCAGTTGTCTACTTCACTTCTTTAGTCTCCTCTCTGATCACTCCAGACAGCCCAGTTGTTCAGGGATGTTTGATGTCAGAATTACAGAAGTCAACCTATCAATAGACTGGTCATAAGTTAAGGTCTAATTTATGAAGATAACTTATAGATAGATATAACCTGCTGTTACCATGACTAACAGTTGTCCTAATCTTCTCCTCCTCTTCTTCTTCATCTTTAATGTTGACATTCAGCTCCAGTGTTTGACTGCAGTCTTCCATCTTCACTGATGCCATCTCTGGATCCTGCAGTACAAACTGGGCTCCACTGTCACAATCAGGACCCAGTGACTGTAGGTTTCTACTCAGTGTGGAAGGAGAGAGACAGGCTGGGTTTGTCCTCACTGTTGACGTTAACGGCCTCAGACTTAATCTGAGTCGGTCTGTAGTAATAAAGACAAATGGACACAAGAGTTATTTTCTTAACAGTTCTGGCGCTTTCTATATTCTCTAAAATTTATTTTTTCTTGTTCAATCATCTCATTTCAACAGATCAGGTAGTTAAACATTGAGAACAAACATTAATTCATATTAGACATAAAGTTCACACTTTAAATGACCCAACGTAAGAGATAAATGTACAGAATCTAAATGTACAGAATGGTTACCTGGAGGAAAATGAAGGTTATGCTTTTTCAATCTCAGTCAAGGGGAGGGTTTAGTATTGTTTTAATCTAGTCCAGAAGGGGGTCATGTCATTTGTAATTGATGGATGGTTTGTGCCCTTAACACTGATTGGCTGACAGCCATGGCATATTAGACCATATACCACGGGTATGACAAAACATTCCTTTTTACTGTTCTAATTACATTGGTAACCTGTTTATAATAGCAATAATTCTGTATCCAGGCCCTCCACAACAGCCTTATCCGTGGTATATTGGCTATATCACAAACCCCCTCTGGCCTTATATGCCTCCCCTCATCTCTGATTCTCTGCTGGACAATATCAAGTGGGACTATAGGCTATTTAATGTGATGCCAATCAAATGATCATAGCCTATAGAATACCAAGTGCATGCTGGGAGGAAGCACAGAGCAAAGTTATACTGTATTTCTATGATAGTTGCTGGGATGGTTGTAAATACTGGGAAAGGTTATTCCAACCCACACATGTTAATCCCAAACGTGTTTAATGCTGTATAACCAATGGCTGTGCTGTGATTTTATTGTTGATTAGGCCTAGTCCCCCAAAAATATACTATTCCTCCACACACCAGGCCTCTTTTATTGAAGACAATGTCCAAAAGCAAGCATTCAGGGGGGTTCAATATATATTTTGTTGACGGGATGGCCATCCATTTTGCTTTCAGAGGACCTTATTGTAAATAATGTTCACTCCCTAAGTGCAGTTAATATATAGTAGACGACCTAAATTCACATAAATAAACGTTTAATAAAAGGTTGCAGTTTGTTTGAAGCAGAACTATGCACCATTTTTCTACTTATTTCACCCACAAAAAAACGATTGTATTTCCCATTCACACCATAGTAACTACTATCGATAAATATAGAAACAACTGAATGTGTCTGAATATGTTACAGTGACATGTAGAAATCAGACGAACATGACATTCTGCTTGTAAACAGTAAAACAACCCTAAAACTGTCTCTCTGGTGCAGCCGCACAGCCTGCAAGTCTATTGACTCAGACCGAGAGGCGCCGCCATTTTACCAGCTCATAAACATATGGAATAATCAGAATAATAAACATGTCAAACGAACTCACAAATCTCAAATCAATTGATTCTTTATGAAATTACGTTGACGAAATAAGGTAAATTATTAAACTCTGAAAACCCCAAAGTCTGTCAGCTAGCTAACTATATGACTAACATTATATTTTTTAGCACGTTCTTCACAAACCTTTATTAACAAACGCGATAATAACTTGACGGATTTGTGACCTGACATGTTATTTCGATATTATAAAGTTTAAACGTGCAATGACATACCTGTTAGAATACATTTGAAACGGACATAAAAGCTATCGTCTTCAGAGAACAGTTCTGACGCTTTCATTATGGTTGACGCCTGCCCGGAACTTCCTGTTCGCCGACTCCCGCAGCGCAACAGGACTTGTCCTTGTTTGGTCGGGTTTAATGGCGGTTGGTCAATATGTTGCAGTACCACCCCAACTGGACATTAAGTATAAACCACGTTTCCCCAACTGGCGGCTCACGGGTGGTTTTATTTGGCCCCCCAAGTTTTAATGAGCAAAACAAATAACCATAATAGACTGTAAACACACCAGGAAATCAGCTCAAGTGATTTTAAATACAAATATAATAATTTGTATTCATTTATTTTTATTTAACCTTTATTTAACTAGGCAAGTCAGTTAATAAGAACGAATTCTTATTTACACTGACGGCCTACGGGGAACAGTGGGTTAACTGCCTTGTTCAGGGGCAGAGAGAGAGATGTTGACCTTGTCAGCTCGGAATTCGATCCAGCAACCTTTCGGTTACTGGCCCAAGTGGTGGAAAAAGTACCCAATTGTCAATCTTGAGTAAAAGTAAAGATACCTTAATTAATAGAACATTTCTCCAAGGGGAAGTCACACAGTAAAATACTGCTTGAGTTAAAGTCTAAAAGTGTTTTGATTTTAAATATACTTAAGTATCAAAAGTAAATGTATTTGATAAATATACTTAAGTATAAATCATTTCAAATTCCATATGTTAAACAAACCAGACGGCACCATTTTCTTGTTTTTTTTACATTACGGATAACCAGGGGTACACTCCAACACTCAGACATGATTTACAAACGAAACATTTGTGTTTAGTGAGCCGCCAGATCAGAGGCAATAGGATGACCAGGGATGTTCTCTGTTTAGTGAGCCCGCCAGATCAGAGACAATAGGGATGACCAGGGATTTTCTCATGATAAGTGCGTGAATTTGACCATTTTTTCTGTCCTGCTATATGCATTCTAAATGTACAAAGTATAAATATTTATTTAATGTAGTGTATAATATATATATATATTTGTGTATGTGACGGTTGTTAAAGTACTATGTGAATTTCACCAGCCTCACATATTAACATGTCGTGTTGATCTGTTATTATGCATGCCTGCATCCTGGGAGAAGGGGAGCGTTGTACTACGTTTTGCCCGGCGTGCTCGTGCTCAAATTATTTTTGATGCACTGAGAGAGGTAGGCACGCCTTTTCTGTCGTCTTCAGAAACGTTCGATTCTTTTAAGCACAAAGTCCTACACACAGTGTTTTGCTCATGAATAATGATGTATATTTAGAGGTTACTCATAAGTGGATGGTATTGTTAAGATGCACTTGTAATTGTAATTTTTAGGATGATGTCAATATTCTGAATTCAACATGTGGTAATAGCAGGCTATTTTATGTATGTGTGAACGATGGCTAGCTCCTCGAATGATCCCAGACCCTCTCCTATTGTGCATCTGTTGTAGAAAGAGGTGACGATTCACAGAACATAATGTGGCTCTACAAATGTTTTATTTCTTTTTGGATGCAGGTATGTGGTTTTATCTATGTAAAATATGTCACGTGTTGATGCATAATAAGGAGAGGCTGTACTCATTGTTGTATTCGAAAATAATTTTGATGCACTATGAGAGAAAGAGGCGACGACTCGCAGAACATAATGTGGCTCTACAATGTTTTATTTATTTTTGGATGCAGATGCAGGATGCAGAGAGTCAGTTCTGCTTGATTAAAACTACCTGATCTCCAAAGTCCACGTCTATAGTCTCAATCAACCACACACAACGCAGAGCGACAGCGGTGCAGCACAGCGCCGGTTACATGTATACATATATACAGTACCAATCAAAAGTTTGGACACACCTACTTATTCAAAAAATATGTATTTTTTTTTTTTTTTAACTATTTAGTACTTTGTAGAATAATAGTGAAGACATCATAACTATGAAATAACACATGCGGTAACCAAAATGGTGTTAAACAAATCAAAATAGATTTTAGATTCTTCAAAGTAGCCGCCTTCTACCTTGAGGACAGCTTTGCTCACTCTTGGCATTCTCTCAACCAGCTTCATGAGGAATGCTTTTCCAACAGTCTTGAATGAGTTCCCACATATGCTGAGCACTTGTTGGGTGCTTTTCCTTCACTCTGTAGTCCAATTTATCCCAAACCATCTCAATTGGGTTGAGGTCGGGTGATTGTGGAGGCCAGGTCATCTGATGCAGCACTCCACCATTCTCCTTCTTGGTCAAATATCCCTTCTTGGTCAAATATCCCTTGCTGTGGTAGCCATGCTGGTTAAGTGTGCCTTGAATTCTAAATAAATCCCAGACAGTGTCACCAGCACACCACCTCCTCCATGCTTCACGGTGGGAAACCACGGAGATCATCCGGTCACCTACTCTGCGTCTCACAAAGAGGCAGCGGCTGGAAGCAAAAATCTGAAATTTGGACTCATCAGACCAAAGGACAAATTTCCACCGGTCTAATGTCCATTGCTCGTGTTTCTTGGCCCAATCAAGTCACTTCTTATTATTGGTGTCCTTTAGTAGTGGTTTCTTTGCAGCAATTTGACCATGAAGGCCTGATTCACACAGTCTCCTCTGAACAGTTGATGTTGGACATGTGTCTGTTACTTGAACTCTGTGAAACATTTATTTGGCCTGCAATCTGAGCTGCAGTTACCTCTAATGAACTTATTCTCTGCAGCAGAGGTAACTCTGGGTCTTCCTTTCCTGTGATGGTTCTGATGAGAGACAGTTAACTCTAATGAACTTATCCTCTGCAGCAGAGGTAACTCTGGGTCTTCCTTTCCTGTGATGGTCCTGATGAGAGACAGTTAACTCTAATGAACTTATCCTCTGCAGCAGAGGTAACTCTGGGTCTTCCTTTCCTGTGGCGGTCCTGATGAGAGACAGTTTCATCAGAGCACTTGATGGTTTTTTTGCGACTGCACTTCTTCAAATGTTCCGTATTGACTGACCTTCATGTCTTAAAGTAATGATGGACTGACCTTCATGTCTTAAAGTAATGATGGACTGACCTTCATGTCTTAAAGTAATGATGGACTGACCTTCATGTCTTAAAGTAATGATGGACTGACCTTCATGTCTTAAAGTAATGATGGACTGACCTTCATGTCTTAAAGTAATGATGGACTGACCTTCATGTCTTAAAGTAATGATGGACTGACCTTCATGTCTTATAGTAATGATGGACTGACCTTCATGTCTTAAAGTAATGATGGACTGACCTTCATGTCTTAAAGTAATGATGGACTGTCGTTTCTCTTTGCTTATTTGAGCTGTTCTTGTCATAATATGGACTTGGTATTTTATCAAATAGGGCTATCTTCTGTATCCCACCCCTACCTCGTTACAACACAACTGATTGACTCAAATGCATTAAGAAGGAAAGAAATTCCACAAATGAACTTTTAACAAGGCACACTTGTTAATTGAAATGCATTCCAGGTGACTTCCTCATGAAGCTGGTTGAGAGAATTCCAAGAGTGTGCAAAGCTGTCATCAAGGCAAAGGGTGGCTACTTTAAAGAATCTAAAATATATTTGTTTAACACTTTTTTGGTTACTTCCTGATTCCATATGTGTTATTTCATTGTTTTGATGCCTTCACTATTATCCTACAATGTAGAAATTGTAAAAAATAAATAAAAACCCTTGAAGGAGTAAGTGTTCTAAAACGTTTGACTGGTACTGTATATCCACAGTGTTCTGTCATCAGTCTTGCTCTGTGGAGGAACTTGTGGCTTCAAGCAACCCTACAGCTACAGCCAGTACATGTCAGTACAGGCCCGAGTACAGTCTGAACAGCCCGTTGTCATAGCAGACATACCATCAGTAGATCAAGTATTCAGGAACTTTAAACTGCAGCCCCTTCCCCTCCCTGCCGCTTAGCCCCGCCCTCTTCTATCAGTTCACAGATCTGAAAGGACAGGATAGGTGGAAACAACAATCAATAGGCTGTGTGGTGTGTGGAACCTCCGCCATGTTGCTTTCACCCAGGTCTTTCATGTATTCCTTTCAGTTCCCCCTGAGGAGGTGGGATCTAGGGAGGGGGAGGGAGCTGAGGTCTGAAATGGAATCTAGAATCAGGTAATGATAGATGTATCCAAGGCAACGGTTCTTAAAGTTCTACTGTTACCTCACTTCCTGGTGAGAGTCATTGAACCATAGCTAAAGAGACTTATACCCAGGCTAACATTCCACATTCCTAGCCACGCCTTGTCACTCCTAGCCACGCCTTGTCATTCCTAGCCACGCCTTGTCATTCCTAGCCACTCCTTGTCATTTACTAAAAAGACTAGCCTTTCATCACTCTTTGAATATGAAAATTTTCTCAATAATGAGCTCAAGGAGATCAGAGAATTTGACCCTGATTAAATAACCCTCACCGCTATCATCCAATCACAATGTTTATGCAAATTAGACTGACAGGAAAACGTTCCTTAATTCTTCATTCGAACATTGGGCATTCTGACGTAATACATTTCATTATAAACATCAACGTTGGTCACAGCCAATGGGAGCACATCAGAGAAGCTCTCGCCATTCATTGTGAACATTGTATATATCCAGCAAGCAAGGTGCTTATTTCCTCAAATATATATTGTTCAAAGTAAGAGACCAAACTATATCGCTACTTCTGGGACACATTGGGCTAGGCTATAATATAATATAATATAATATAGAGAATTGCTCAAGAAGGGAATAGTGGCGCAGTGGTCTAAGGCACTGCATCACAGTGCTGTCTGTGCCACTGGAGATTCTGGGTTCGAATCCAGCTGGCCACGACCGGAAGACGGGCGCACAATTGTCTCAGCGTCGTCGTCCAGGTTAGGGGAGGGCCGGCGACTCCTGTGGCGGGCCGGGTGCGGTGCATGCTGACACAGTCACCGGGTGTGTGGTGTTTCCTCCGACACATTGGTGCCAAGAAGCTTGGTCGGGTCGTGTTTCGGGGGTCGTGTTTCGGGGGACGCGTTTCGGAATGTTTCGTTCCTGTGAATTGAAGTTGAAAACCGGCAAATGCATCGGTTTAATTACATTTAAAAAAATAAAAATAAAAGTATAGTGCCTATTCAATGAAACCCTGGCTGTTGATGTAGGAAACAGATGGCAAAGCAGGGAATCCCCATTCCCCGCTGAGCTCATTTCTGGAAATGGGCAAGTTCACCTTTCTCATCCATAAACACATACAGTATCAAGTGCAACTTCACTGTCCTCTGCAGCTCACAGCAGCAGGATGGGGAGTCTGTTCATCAGGAGGGATGGCTACCGTGGAGGCTCAAAACAATGATTAGGATCACATTTCCTCCATTTAAATATTAGACCTATGGGGACACCTATACATTTGGCTACCAGGCACGGGTGATCATTGTAGCCTTTTATTGTCTGGACATGATGTTGAAATATCTTCACGCCAGGCTTCCTTCATAGACTCCACTGAGGAAGAAATACACTTAAGAATTACAGGGGGCTGTTTAGAAAGAAAAGAAAACGTTAAGATTGAAAGGCCAGTCTCTTTGGCAATGACAAGGAGTGGATTGTTAGCTAAAGAGACTCGTAGTCAAGCTAATTGAGCCCTACAGACAGACGGAATAGAGATAGAGACCCTACAGACAGACCACATAGAGAGAGAGAGACCCCTACAGACAGACCGAATAGAGAGAGAGAGAGCCCTACAGACAGACCGAATAGAGAGAGAGAGACCCTACAGACAGACCGAATAGAGAGAGAGAGCCCTACAGACAGACCGAATAGAGAGAGAGAGAGAGACCTACAGACAGACGAAGAGAGAGAGAGAGAGCCCTAGACAGACCAGACAAATAGAGAGAGAGAGAGCCCTACAGACAGACGGAAATAGAGAGAGAGAGAGAGAGACGGAGAGAGAGAGAGAGAGCCCTACAGACAGACGGAATAGAGAGATGAGAGAGCGAGAGAGAGAGCCCTACAGACAGACGGAATGAGAGAGAGAGAGCCCTACAGACAGACCGAATAGAGAGAGAGAGCCCTACAGACAGACCGAATAGAGAGAGACACCTACAGGACAGACCGATAGAGAGAGAGAGAGAGAGAGCCCTACAGACAGACCGAGATAGAGAGAGAGAGCCCTACAGACAGACCGAATAGAGAGAGAGAGAGAGAGAGAGACCATAGAGAGAGAGGACCGAATAGAGAGAGAGAGCCCTACAGACAGACCGATAGACGATGAGAGAGAGAGAGCCTACAGACAGACCGAAATATAGAGAGAGAGACCCCTACAGACAGACCGAATAGAGAGAGAGAGCCCTACAGACAGACCGAATAGAGAGAGAGAGACCCCTACAGACAGACCGAATAGAGAGAGCCCTACAGACAGACGAATAGAGAGAGAGAGAGAGCCCTACAGACAGACGAATAGAGAGAGAGAGCCCTACAGACAGAACGAATAGAGAGAG
>NW_023494023.1:0-72069 GCF_013265735.2 Oncorhynchus mykiss | reverse complement strand
AGTCGTTCAGGATGGCTGTCCCTGAGTTTTCAATTAGTTGAGGAAAGACAAGAACGGCCATTTCAGACTTGGAAAAAGAACATCAAGAGTGACGATGCGTCCCGACAAACATGCAGCCACACCTTAAAACCTACTGTTGGGTTCTGAGAATATGAAATATACTAATTCATGTCACTGAGGGAGAGAGCTTAATGTATAACGTTTACATTATGTCAGGATATGTTATTGTTAGCCATCAGGCATCCTATGGGTGGGATCCTCTGGGATGAGAGAGACACAGGTCTGGTACCAATCACCATGTCAGCCGTTGAGTTGGGGAGGAGTGAGCACTTTGGGGTAGCGGTCAGGTCAGATGAATTGAGGAAGAACAGATATCACCAAGGTTCTGTCTAGCAACAGAGATGCATTGGCTGTTTAGAGGTGTAGGAGCAGACTCAGCATTGGAGAGAGGATTAAATATCAGTGCTTGTGTGAATATGTTTTTTGTCTAATGCAGCTGTCTTGACCCTCTGGGAAGAATAAACTTGGTTCAAGCATTCATAGTGTCCGTCGAGTTTTTACTCTGAGAATTAGAACCTAACAGTTGGCACTGCGAGCAGGGTTCACCGCGATTTGCAGTCGAAACTAGAGATTAAGAAACAGTGAAACAGAAACAAGGTAAGCAAAGTTCCTACACCCGTTATCACTAATTCTGACATCTTGGGGGAGATGAGAGTCGTAGGCTGAACCAATTATAGGTACGAACCTAGAAAGCCTGAGCTTATTCAGTAGTCCCATTGTATTACGACCGGATCGTAGCTTTGTGGTATATGGTAAGTCCCCGGAAGGTAAACCCAAACCTGTAGAGGGTAACTCCTAGGGGGTAAATCCCGAGTAGGGTTGGTTCCTGCTTGTACTATAAGAATAGGGTGAGTCCCGAAGGTAAGCCCGAGCAGGCAGGTACCTGCAAAGGGTAAGTCCTAGGTGGTAAGGACCCGGGCGGGGTTGGGTTACCTGCTATAACCTGTAACGAGAGGGTGAAAGTCTCAGCCGCAGTGGCCATGCGGCAGTAGACGTGGGTGTGGATGGATAAAGGGACATGCTTGTGTACTAGGATAAAATGTTGCCATTCAGGGTTAGAAGAACAGCAAAAAGATACTCAAACGCTGTTGGAATTTGGGTGTATTAGCAGTAGCAATAAAGAGAGGTTGGTTTTATGCCCTGTTGGGGTGGGGAACCATGACAGATTATGTGGAAATAGGAAGACAAGTGTGAATCATTTTGGTAATGTGTGTTATCAACAACAGTGATATTTGAACAGATTGGAGATGACTATCCATAACAATAAAATCCTTCATACCATGCTTGTCCTGCCCCACAGCTGTAGACACAGCCTTCTCCAGGTCCTCAGACACTAGCTGGAGATCCATTACAGGATGTCTGTCACCTCACTGAGCCCCTATTGCAGGTTAGGGGTCACATCCACTTAATGTCCTTCATATGACGAACCTCCTACAGAGCAAATGAGGAAAACATGATATATTAGGATTTATGTTAGTAGCAATAGAATATGGGAATTTTATCTCAACGCTACCTACAGCTAACATATTTATTTATGTATGTGATCTATGTAAATAAATAAATATATCACAGCTGTAAAACTGTGAAGGACTATAGGTGGAGGCCTACCCATTTCCCAGGAGCATTGTAAAACGTGGATTTGGGTACAGTGTTTATTTCCCCCTAATATCTTTGAAGATTACACCTAAAATAATTAGGCCTACTTCTTTCTAATGCTGATCTGAGACCATTAGGGTTAATCATTACAGATATAAATGCAATATATGGAGTAGAAAAGATTGCCTGCCCACCAACTTGATAAGAATCAACATATGTTCTACATGGTCTATTTCTATCTGAACGTAACAACTCAATCAAGCTTGTTAATTGATCGTTTAAGCCATGTTTGTCATATATAAGCCTCATACAGGCCATGGGAAGACATTACCTGTTGATAACACAGACTATTTTCATCATCATGGGAGGTGTGAGAGAATTGCTGCTCGTTGTGATGACTGTGGGGGTTGTCAAAGGTTGGTTCACTAATGTTTAAGGGATTTGTTTGGTAATATGCTTAACTTTATAAGTTGGGTATTAATATTTGACTGTCTGTATCTTCCGCGTTGGTCATCTTTTATTCTTCACTGCTATTAATATATGTAGCTATTTTGTGTGAACTCAACTTCTGTCAACACTTTCTCCTCAGTTTCTTGTTACCCTGTTGGAAAGTCCCAGAAGCAAGATCAAGTCTCTCTGCAGAGGAGACTTGGAGGTAAGTGTTTCTTTCCGCAACCCTTCTAGCTATGTTCTTTGTCACTGTCTATGGTGCTGCTGTGTTTGACACTCATTCAACAGCATAGAGTAACTCAGTCTAAATAATGTTGTCAAACCTTAACCTACATTTTTCAGAGCTGTCATCAAATGACGTCTCCATTGTGCATGCCCTGGCCTTGCTCCGATCCATAGGGTCTGACGCTAAACAAGCCAGAGAAGGTACGGCCTGAAACATATACTTTGAAACTGTAGGGTTCATGTTGCTCAAAATTCGATTAGCAATTTGGCCTAGACCGTGTAGAACAGATGTGTTGCTGTAGAATACCCAACTGTTCCTTTTGTTTTTTCTCAAGAGTATTTAGAGACCAATGAAGTAGAATCCCAAGCTTCTCCAAACCATGGTAGCTCTCCGGCAAATGATGCCCTGTCCTCTGAGGAGAAGCTGAGGCGCATGTCCTCGGACGACGCCGCCACCTCTGAAGCTGCGACCGGCCCGTCTGGCGACGACGCCACCTCTGAAGCTGCGACCGGCCCGTCTGGCGACGACGCCACCTCTGAAGCTGCGACCGGCCCGTCTGGCGACGACGCCACCTCTGAAGCTGCGACCGGCCCGTCTGGCGACGACGCCACCTCTGAAGCTGCGACCGGCCCGTCTGGCGACGACGCCACCTCTGAAGCTGCGACCGGCCCGTCTGGCGACGACGCCACCTCTGAAGCTGCGACCGGCCCGTCTGGCGACGACGCCACCTCTGAAGCTGCGACCGGCCCGTCTGGCGACGACGCCACCTCTGAAGCTGCGACCGGCCCGTCTGGCGACGACGCCACCTCTGAAGCTGCGACCGGCCCGTCTGGCGACGACGCCACCTCTGAAGCTGCGACCGGCCCGTCTGGCGACGACGCCACCTCTGAAGCTGCGACCGGCCCGTCTGGCGACGACGCCACCTCTGAAGCTGCGACCGGCCCGTCTGGCGACGACGCCACCTCTGAAGCTGCGACCGGCCCGTCTGGCGACGACGCCACCTCTGAAGCTGCGACCGGCCCGTCTGGCGACGACGCCACCTCTGAAGCTGCGACCGGCCCGTCTGGCGACGACGCCACCTCTGAAGCTGCGACCGGCCCGTCTGGCGACGACGCCACCTCTGAAGCTGCGACCGGCCCGTCTGGCGACGACGCCACCTCTGAAGCTGCGACCGGCCCGTCTGGCGACGACGCCACCTCTGAAGCTGCGACCGGCCCGTCTGGCGACGACGCCACCTCTGAAGCTGCGACCGGCCCGTCTGGCGACGACGCCACCTCTGAAGCTGCGACCGGCCCGTCTGGCGACGACGCCACCTCTGAAGCTGCGACCGGCCCGTCTGGCGACGACGCCACCTCTGAAGCTGCGACCGGCCCGTCTGGCGACGACGCCACCTCTGAAGCTGCGACCGGCCCGTCTGGCGACGACGCCACCTCTGAAGCTGCGACCGGCCCGTCTGGCGACGACGCCACCTCTGAAGCTGCGACCGGCCCGTCTGGCGACGACGCCACCTCTGAAGCTGCGACCGGCCCGTCTGGCGACGACGCCACCTCTGAAGCTGCGACCGGCCCGTCTGGCGACGACGCCACCTCTGAAGCTGCGACCGGCCCGTCTGGCGACGACGCCACCTCTGAAGCTGCGACCGGCCCGTCTGGCGACGACGCCACCTCTGAAGCTGCGACCGGCCCGTCTGGCGACGACGCCACCTCTGAAGCTGCGACCGGCCCGTCTGGCGACGACGCCACCTCTGAAGCTGCGACCGGCCCGTCTGGCGACGACGCCACCTCTGAAGCTGCGACCGGCCCGTCTGGCGACGACGCCACCTCTGAAGCTGCGACCGGCCCGTCTGGCGACGACGCCACCTCTGAAGCTGCGACCGGCCCGTCTGGCGACGACGCCACCTCTGAAGCTGCGACCGGCCCGTCTGGCGACGACGCCACCTCTGAAGCTGCGACCGGCCCGTCTGGCGACGACGCCACCTCTGAAGCTGCGACCGGCCCGTCTGGCGACGACGCCACCTCTGAAGCTGCGACCGGCCCGTCTGGCGACGACGCCACCTCTGAAGCTGCGACCGGCCCGTCTGGCGACGACGCCACCTCTGAAGCTGCGACCGGCCCGTCTGGCGACGACGCCACCTCTGAAGCTGCGACCGGCCCGTCTGGCGACGACGCCACCTCTGAAGCTGCGACCGGCCCGTCTGGCGACGACGCCACCTCTGAAGCTGCGACCGGCCCGTCTGGCGACGACGCCACCTCTGAAGCTGCGACCGGCCCGTCTGGCGACGACGCCACCTCTGAAGCTGCGACCGGCCCGTCTGGCGACGACGCCACCTCTGAAGCTGCGACCGGCCCGTCTGGCGACGACGCCACCTCTGAAGCTGCGACCGGCCCGTCTGGCGACGACGCCACCTCTGAAGCTGCGACCGGCCCGTCTGGCGACGACGCCACCTCTGAAGCTGCGACCGGCCCGTCTGGCGACGACGCCACCTCTGAAGCTGCGACCGGCCCGTCTGGCGACGACGCCACCTCTGAAGCTGCGACCGGCCCGTCTGGCGACGACGCCACCTCTGAAGCTGCGACCGGCCCGTCTGGCGACGACGCCACCTCTGAAGCTGCGACCGGCCCGTCTGGCGACGACGCCACCTCTGAAGCTGCGACCCGGCCCGTCTGGCGACGACGCCACCTCTGAAGCTGCGACCGGCCCGTCTGGCGACGACGCCACCTCTGAAGCTGCGACCGGCCCGTCTGGCGACGACGCCACCTCTGAAGCTGCGACCGGCCCGTCTGGCGACGACGCCACCTCTGAAGCTGCGACCGGCCCGTCTGGCGACGACGCCACCTCTGAAGCTGCGACCGGCCCGTCTGGCGACGACGCCACCTCTGAAGCTGCGACCGGCCCGTCTGGCGACGACGCCACCTCTGAAGCTGCGACCGGCCCGTCTGGCGACGACGCCACCTCTGAAGCTGCGACCGGCCCGTCTGGCGACGACGCCACCTCTGAAGCTGCGACCGGCCCGTCTGGCGACGACGCCACCTCTGAAGCTGCGACCGGCCCGTCTGGCGACGACGCCACCTCTGAAGCTGCGACCGGCCCGTCTGGCGACGACGCCACCTCTGAAGCTGCGACCGGCCCGTCTGGCGACGACGCCACCTCTGAAGCTGCGACCGGCCCGTCTGG
Organism: Oncorhynchus mykiss; assembly: GCF_013265735.2. Classification (NCBI taxonomy): domain Eukaryota; kingdom Metazoa; phylum Chordata; class Actinopteri; order Salmoniformes; family Salmonidae; genus Oncorhynchus; species Oncorhynchus mykiss. Next base: position 66,563 of record NW_023494023.1, on the reverse strand, counting down.
CGACGACGCCACCTCTGAAGCTGCGACCGGCCCGTCTGGCGACGACGCCACCTCTGAAGCTGCGACCGGCCCGTCTGGCGACGACGCCACCTCTGAAGCTGCGACCGGCCCGTCTGGCGACGACGCCACCTCTGAAGCTGCGACCGGCCCGTCTGGCGACGACGCCACCTCTGAAGCTGCGACCGGCCCGTCTGGCGACGACGCCACCTCTGAAGCTGCGACCGGCCCGTCTGGCGACGACGCCACCTCTGAAGCTGCGACCGGCCCGTCTGGCGACGACGCCACCTCTGAAGCTGCGACCGGCCCCGTCTGGCGACGACGCCACCTCTGAAGCTGCGACCGGCCCGTCTGGCGACGACGCCACCTCTGAAGCTGCGACCGGCCCGTCTGGCGACGACGCCACCTCTGAAGCTGCGACCGGCCCGTCTGGCGACGACGCCACCTCTGAAGCTGCGACCGGCCCGTCTGGCGACGACGCCACCTCTGAAGCTGCGACCGGCCCGTCTGGCGACGACGCCACCTCTGAAGCTGCGACCGGCCCGTCTGGCGACGACGCCACCTCTGAAGCTGCGACCGGCCCGTCTGGCGACGACGCCACCTCTGAAGCTGCGACCGGCCCGTCTGGCGACGACGCCACCTCTGAAGCTGCGACCGGCCCGTCTGGCGACGACGCCACCTCTGAAGCTGCGACCGGCCCGTCTGGCGACGACGCCACCTCTGAAGCTGCGACCGGCCCGTCTGGCGACGACGCCACCTCTGAAGCTGCGACCGGCCCGTCTGGCGACGACGCCACCTCTGAAGCTGCGACCGGCCCGTCTGGCGACGACGCCACCTCTGAAGCTGCGACCGGCCCGTCCGGCGACGACGCCATGGATATCTGACGTGGGACATGCAAGAGTTCATGGGTACTCTAGTCCAGTGTGTAACTGCATTTGCTTGTTTTGGCTCAATTAAACATTAACTGTAATACTTGTGTCCTCTGTATTGTTTTGGTGGTTCCTACTTGGAGGTGAGGTGTATGACCTGACTTGAGTAACTGGGGTGATGGCAACATTTATTTTGCATTATATCCATGCGCCAGCAATATTACTCAGACCCCTGTGTTTTAAATTACCAATTGACTTAAGCTACATGTGCTCAGTGTTGGTCCATTTATGCTAGTAGCATCACATGATACCTCAACAGCATTTTGACGCCATTTCCGGTCACAACTTGCAGACTTGTTGCGGTGTTTTGTTGCCTACTTTGCTACATGACAACTTTACGGTTTTTACTTTTTAATTACCGTTTATATTTTTGGTTTTTCCCCTCGTGTCAGGGTTGCGTCAATTCGAATCTGGTATCAGGATAAATATGACAATGAGGCTATTTTATTTTTTATCAGCTAAGCAATAAGTGGTAAATGCAATTTTCGCATATATGGGCCCTCTGTCCCCACCTCGCAGGGCAAAACGGAACTGACTTGTTCCTGACAAAGATATTTAATATACTCTGACAGAAGTAGTTCCTGCTTCCGAGCCGGCCTGTCAGAGTAGACTGGGCGTGGTTTAGACTCACCCAGCCTATCGTTGATTGTTGGCGCAGAGGCGGGTCCCATTCCCTTAAGCGCTTCAGCGGTCAGTCGTTGTAGCTGTGTAGAATATGCAGTTATCAGGCACCTGGCTCCTGTTATCTAACAAAAGACTGTTCTGAATGTGCCCCCCCCCAACTCATTGCACAGTTCTGTATTTTTCCATCATGAGAAAGGCCCATGGCCCTGAAACTGAACAATGGCTCAAGTCAGCTATGTTGCATAACACATACATCCACACATGCCAACAGCAGATAATAATAAATCACATATGGTAACGGGCTATAGTGCATAACACAGAATCCTCATACTCCGGACGCTTTATCTGGACATGGTTCGTCAGGACCTCCAACAGCCGACGCTAAGTAGTAACATTAACATGATGCCTTCTAATTGCAGTCGCTGTACTCATACAGGAGAACGATCGCCTTACGGTGAGGATAGCTGTGCTACAAGCCCAGCTTCAGACGCAATCGTTAGGCAAGGGTAATTTCAGTGTAGGAAAGGATGAAACAGCGTCTGTGCCACCAGTAAGTACAGATAGTAACGTTAGTATAAATCCCCTCGCACGGTCCCCGCAGCCGGACAACTTTCTCACGGTTTCTGGAGGGAAATGCTGTAGGAATGCTCAACCGGTGTGGCCGAGCCTTCTCTTGTCTCTACTCCTCCCGTTACGGGGTCAGAGACGCCGAAGCATCCCACCATTAGCTCTGACAAATTGAAAACTCGAGTCATTGGCGACTCCATTACCCGCAGTATTAGACTTAAAACGAATCATCCAGCGATCATACACTGTTTACCAGGGGGCAGGGCAACCGACGTTAGAGCTAATCTGAAGATGGTGCTGGCTAAAGCTAAAACTGGCGAGTATAGAGATATTGTTATCCACGTCGGCACCAACGATGTTAGGATGAAACAGTCAGAGATCACCACCAACATAGCTTCAGCGTGTAAATCAGCTAGAAAGATGTGTCGGCATCGAGTAATTGTCTCTGGCCCCCTCCCAGTTAGGGGGAGTGATGAGCTCTACAGCAGAGTCTCACAACTCAATAGCTGGTTGAAAACTGGTTTCTGCCCCTCCCAAAAGATAGAATTTGTAGATAATTGGCCCTCTTTCTGGGACTCACCCACAAACAGGACCAAGCCTGACCTGCGGAGGAGTGACGGACTCCATCCTAGCTGGAGGGGTGCTCTCATCTTATCTACCAACATAGACAGGGCTCTAACTCCTCTAGCTCCACAATGAAATAGGGTGCAGGCAAGGCTGTTAGCCAGTCTGCCACTAGCACAGTTAGTGTAGTCAGCTCAGCTATCTCCATTGAGACCGTGTCTGTGCCTCGACCTAGGTTGGGCAAAATTAAACATGGCGGTGTTCGCCTTAGCAATCTCACTAAGATAAAGACCTCCTCCATTCCTGTCATTATTGAAAGAGATCATGATACCTCACATCTCAAAATAGGGCTACTTAATGTCAGATCCCTTACTTCAAAGGCAATTATAGTCAATGAACTGATCATAATCTTGATGTGATTGGCCTGACTGAAACATGGCTTTAGCCTGATGAATTTACTGTGTTAAATGAGGCCTCACCTCCTGGCTACACTAGTGACCATATCCCCCGTGCATCCTGCGGAGCTGTTGCTAACATTTACGATAGCAAATGTACATTTACAACAACAAAAAATACGTTTTCGTCTTTTGAGCTTCTAGTCATGAAATCTATGTAGCCTACTCAATCACTAAGTAATTAAGTAATTATGAGTGTATGACTTGAGTGTATGCATTATATATATGGGCTTCATAGAAAGTGTAACAACTGTTCTCTGTTCATCTTGTTTTAAAATTGTTAAAATAAAATGTACATTTAAAACAAGAAACAAAGGAAACACATTTTATGATTTTTAATAGGTTCAAAAAGTTGGTTGAAAATACACTTGCACTTACAAGAGCTTACATGGTTCTCGAATGAATCAGGTCTCTGCATATAAATACTTAGGGATATGGTTGGATGATGAACTGTCTTTTAAAATGCATATTGACGAACTTTATAAACGGCTAAAAATCAAGCTAGGCTTCCTCTTTAGAGACAGGACATGTTTGTCCTGTACAAATAGAAGACAAATTGTGCAAGCTACTTTTATGTCTGTTATAGATTGTGGGGATATTATCTACATGCATGCTACGGCATCAACACTTAAATCGCTGGATGCTATTTATCATTGAGTACTTAGGTTTATTACGGACGCTAGCTACAGAACTCACCACTGTGTTTTGTATCAAAATGTGGGTTGGACTTCGCTGTCCATGAGACGAGAATATGTTCTCGTGTTTGTCTATGAAGCACTTCTGAATAAACTACCATCTTATTTATCATCACTCATCAATATTAGAATTAGAATTCCTAAAACCAGGTCTCAAGCATGGATTACACTTGAGGTCCATGCGATTTCCACAGAGTTGGGTATGGCTGCCTTTTCCTGTTACGCTCCTTGCCAATGGAAAAGCCTGCAGACTAAACTTAAATTTGAGACTCTTGTCCCCCTGTTGCCCATTTTAAATAATTATTGGAGGATTTTTATTTCTGTATTGCTTGTAACTTTCGGGTAATGCAAGTTATTGTGCTGTTAGGGGAATAACCTGTGTGCAAACGTAATAATCTGCTGCTGTATTTTTGTGTTATCTGTGATGGTCTTGTTTGTCTTGTGTAGTTTCTTAATCATTGTAGCTAAACTGAATGTGTAACATGTCTACGCAGGGCCCAGCTGTAAAATAAACCTTGGTCTGTCTGTGTTCCTTGTTGAAATCAAGGTATAATAATAATAATATGATCCATTCATGGCTTTAGTTGTGTCTTGATCATGTGAATAGTCGACAGAGTTTTCTCCTATATGTCTGTCTTTATGTGACGACATCTTTTCTGTATTAAAATGTGATTTCCACAATCAATAATCATAAACAGTGCTTCACTATAACTACGTTTGACCATGTGGTTTGAAGTACCATTATCTTGCACAAACAGTAAGACGACTATAGACAGAAATCAATGCAGTAATGTTTTATTAAATAAAGGCTCTGATTAAAATAGTAATAAAATCTGGCATTTGGCTAATTCTTCTTCCCAAAAGCTTCTCTGAATGGTTTGGAGACGGCTCTGGAGATAGCTCGTAACACCCTGACTATGAGAGGGCGTTTACGGGACTGGGACTCCTGGGGAGCAGGGGCCAGTGTGGTTGTCAGGTCCTCTTTGGGTGGGGAAGTGGATGGAACCTCACACTCAGCATCTGTGAAAATAATATTTCATAATCAGAAAATGAATGTGTGTATCTGTCTGTCCGCCTGTATCTGTAGTCACCGTTTTAACAAGCTGGCCATAGGGTGATACATCAATATGACATTATCGATGCTTATCACTTACCCTGTGAAATACGAGTCTCTCTGAGACGTTTGGTAGGCAGAGAATCCTGTTCAGGGTGGCTCTTTGGTTCCCCCTTTGTCTTGAACAGCTGAAGACAAAACACATCAGGACAACTGAGCATGTGTAAAATATATGGCATGGATCCCAAAAGGCACCCTATTGGCTACTTAAGGCACTACTTTTGACCCATCGAGGGCCCATCGAGCTCTGGTCAAAAGTAGTGCACTATATAGGGAATAGGGTGCAATTTGGAACACATCCATTGACTCTCTCTCCCATGTGTATTAGGATTGTATTACAGCGGCCTCACTCAACCTCCTAAAGACAATGACAACAGCATTGTTCTAATGCAGAGACAATAGGGGTTTAGTGAATCTGTAGGGTACATTTCAGCCCTGCCTTACAGAGGTAATCTAAAGACACTGAGCCCTCTACCTTAATCCTGATCTTTGGAATCTTGACAATTTTGGGTAGGAAATGCCACTTCCTGTTCTTCTTAGTCTCTTCCCCCCTGGCAGAGGGAAGGCGGGCCATGCCGTCAGCCTTTACATCAGCCGGGCTAAGGCCCCTGGCAGGGAATTCCTCAGTAGCATTAAGGTCAGCCACAATACCATGAGTGATGTCACTTGCGGCATTGCTGGTGTCTGAGTAAGAAGAGCAAGCTGGTGTGACCGACCTGGGTACAATAACTGGGAGAAGAGGACGCAACAATAGAAATCAGTCACTGTGTCCCAAAAGGCCTTCTCTTCCCTTTATAGTGCACAACTTTTGAACTGGGCCCATAGGGTCTGGCTCTGGTCAAAAGTAGTGCACTAAATATGGAAGAAGGTGCCATTTTGGACGCAAACAGCAAAGTTCACATCATAAAATGCAATGTAGTGAGCATCATGTTACAATGAAGTCCTATGCAGATGAAGAGGTACTTTCACTTACCATCCTCCATTGCAGACTTGGACAGATCAGTCAGGCTGTCCATCACCATGTCTGTCATCAACTTGATGACCTGATCCAAAACCCTGTCAGCGGTGGGTGGCATAGGCCTAACCACACACTGCCCCAGGAGTCTGCTAACAGAAGTCTGGGCAAAGCTGTAAACGAGCTCTGACGCATCGTCCTTTGACAGCTTCCTCAGTGCTGGCTTTGGCAGCGCTGGTTGAGAGAGGCTTCTGTGGCCAGTTGTGGATTGAAGCTGGCGGCTTATGGTTATCTCCTGAATGAGACCATGGACCTTTGCGATCAGGTTGCCAGACGCATCTTGAAGGGCTTCAATTGACAGGAGTCTATCCAGATGTTCTTCTGCTGAAGCCATCTCTGGGTCGTCTGTCTTCAATGTGTCCATTATAGTTTTCACTATGAGACTGGTGTCAGATATGTTTATTTCTTGTTGATTCACAAGCGCTGACTGTGAACCTGTCTTGTCCATTGCGTTAGAGGTATGGCATTCTGTCCTTGTGATCTCATTGGCAGCACTCATGTCAGGCAACAGGTCAAGGCTCTCCAGTAGAGAGTCTAACATGTTAGTGGTTATCAGACGCTCCTCCCTTGCATTCTGCCCAACAGATGAACTCTCAGAGTTGGCCAATCTGCACTTGATCACATTTAGGATCAAGCTGAGCGTCTCCTTTGCAGTTTTGCTAAAGCCTTCTTGGCTGACTGCCACTGTTCCGTCTTGTAGAGCCACAAGAGGTTCACAACTTGCACTCAATCCACTACCATGGAGAGGAGAGGTTCTCTTCAAACTGGTGTCGCTCACAACTGACATACTCCTGGTAGGCAGAGTGACATCCTCACTGCATGTGTCAATTACATGGTGGTCTGTGGAGGAGCCACTCGAAGACACAAGGGCTTTAGACCTTTTAGTCAAACTGACTTTTGAAAATGGCTTCTCACTTCTCACAGACGGAGGGCGGCTCCTGTCCTTAACAAGAGCAGTGTCAGGGGACTTTGAGCATCTGAGTGTCTCCACAGGGGTGGAGTCCAGCACATCTTTGGCTGTGGTGACTGACACGGGTGGAAAAGACAAAAAGACGTTCAGTCTATCCTTTACTCTGTGGTACATGGTATGAGCAGCATCCAATAAGGTGTCAAAGACAACTCTGGGATTGAGCTGGGACTGCAGCTTTTTCTCTCCTAGTGGGAAGGAGTCTGTGTCCTCCACTGTGTACCGGGATAGACTTTCAAGGTCTTGCATGATCATATTCACTATATCTTCAGTTGTAGAAACCACATGGTGTGAGAAGGTGCTGCTAGTCATGCTCTGCGGCAAAGAACAGTTGGCTTCGCTAGCAGCTCTGAGAATGGCCTCACGCACAATCAGTTTGGCCGTAGCTTGGAACTCAGCACTGTGAAAGCTCTGGATGGAAATGTTAGAGGATCTGCTGGCTGCACTACGAGATCGCGTGAGCCTGGCAATCTTGGCTGACGTCCCGTCACTCGAAATGGTGAGGCTCTCTAATTTCGAAATTATAGAGTCCAACTTCTGGTTGAAGTCGAAGGATGCATTTGACATGCTCTCGCATTTGACTTCCTTTGAAGTCTCCACCCTCAGCACCGAGATCACCTGTTTGATGACCCCTTTAGTGCAGGTGTCGAGGGTGAGCTGGTGGGCTGAGGACATTGAAGAGGTATTACTGTCTGTCTTCTGTACAGGAGATACCTCCACAGTGGTCTCAGTTACAAGTAGTCCAGTGTCATATAACTCAATTTGCACAGGAGTATTTTTTCCCTCAGTGAGAAGGTGAGAGGTGAAAAGCTTCCTCAGTTTGTCCAGGGTTTTGGTATAAATCTTCTGGGAACCTGAACTCACTTCCATCCAGAACATTTTGCGACCTGATTTCGTACGCATGGAGGTCTTATTGACCTCAGATACCTCATGCAGGTCGGAAATAATTCCACCAAATAGATCAGAGGATGCATCCTCAATATTCTCAGCGGAAACGCAGACAGACAGAACTTCTGACAGTTTCCCAGTGTCGGTTTTATCCAGCACGCTAGTATATGTCACAGCTGCATCCTGAATGACCTGAGTGATGCATTGCTCAGCTTTGACGATATACCCCTCCACTGGTTGACCATGGAGGATGTCAACTTTATCAACAGGGAGCACATTCTGAATACTCACATTCTCCTCTGATGGGCGTGGGCTGTTGAAGATAATGCTCTCAGTGACCATGTTAGAGGAGGCGAGAGATGAGTCGAGAAGCAGAGACCTGTATATTGTCGAGGTGGAGATCTCTGGGTGCTTAATCATAGCAGCCTCCTCCAAAATGGCCGACGGGCCCTGGAGGATGTCAGAAATATCCATGTCCTCAATGCTCTCTACCAGAGACGATAGTAGGTCTCTGGCTGACAGGTCGGTTGGTCTCTGGTTCTCGAGCTCCATTTTGATTGCTTGACAGACCGTTGCTGCAGCAACAGCAGAGCTACAACACAACTGCTTCAAGGTGGAGTCAGAAATATATGACAGATCTGTCATGGACATGGTGGAGAGTTGACTCTCAGAGACAAAGGGTCTGAGTTTGACAGACACCTGTCTGACCAAGTCCCCAGCAAGAGCTCTCATATCTATTGCTCCACTAGCTGAGTTGTAGGAGCAGGCACTCTGTGGCCTTGACGGGCTCCTGCTATCCAAAAATCCTGTTATCCCAAAAACCTCAAGTACAAGATCCACAACATCGGATGACACTTCTGACATTCTGTTGTGGGACAGAAATTGACTTGGATGAACGGTGCCTGCATTCAGAGTCCAGTCGCAAACAGAGTTGTCGGACTGACTCTGGACTACTGGAACTAGACAGGTTTCACTTGGACCTTGGCCAAAGAGTTCTGCCATTTTGAGCAGAACTGATCTTAAGACCTTTGACTTGGAAATGTTCAGCAGTGGGTCGTTGTTGGACAGTCTGGTGGACGGTCTGCTAGCCGATCTCTGAACAACTAGGCTTTGTATTTCTGCCGAAACGGCAGTGAGAAAATAGGTCAAGGGGCTGGTCGCTCGTCCCTTGTTTCCTCCGTTGGCTTTAGCCTTAAAGATGCTATCTATGATGATGACTATAACCTGTCCAGCCAGAGGACCCAATATGGCCTCAAGCTCCCTCTCTAACTCAAGGGGAGACTTGTAGCCGTGCGCAATATGCTCTATGGCATGGGAATACATCTTAGCAGACACCATGCTTAGCATTTCTTGGGCAAACTGCTGACTTGCTGAGATACTACCAGACAGCGGACCTAGAGTTCCCTGACTGAAACTTCGCATTAGCTCAGCCAATCTGGAGTTGAGAAGGTTCATTACCAACTCTACAATACCCATCATAAACCTGGTGTCCGTTGGTATTTTGACAGGTCTGTATTTCTCCCGTCTACTCCAACTGGACGACAGTACGATGCCACTCTGCGACTGGCCTCTCTGGACCATGTTGAAGACAGAATCCTCAGAGATTCCAAACACAGAACTCAGTGGTGCCGAGTGGGGTCTGTGTCTCATCTCTCTATCACCACCCTCAGGTGAGGAGACATATCGCTCTTCGTCATCACTCAGCAAAGAGGTCATGGACCTGCAGAATGCACAACAGAAATGAATAGTACATGATAACAAAATACAACATATGATCCAAGAATTTGGAAGTACCTAAGTAGTATTTCTCTCTAGGTGGATCTGGAATGGATATTTGTACTTATAACAAGGGACATGGGAATAATGTTTTTAGAAAGACCTACAAGAAGAGGAGGGGAAAGGGGTAAGTACCTGTGAGAGGAGGGGAAAGGGATAAGTACCTGTGAGAGGAGGGGATAGGGGTAAGTACCTATGAGAGGAGGGGATAGGGGTAGGTACCTATGAGAGGAGGGGATAGGGGTAGGTACCTGTGAGAGGAGGGGATAGGGATAAGTACCTGTGAGAGGAGGGGAAAGGGGTAAGTACCTGTGAGAGGAGGGGATAGGGGTAAGTACCTATGAGAGGAGGGGATAGGGGTAAGTACCTGTGAGAGGAGGGGAAAGGGGTAAGTACCTGTGAGAGCAGGGGAAAGGGATAAGTACCTGTGAGAGGAGGGGAAAGGGGTAAGTACCTATGAGAGGAGGGGATAGGGGTAGGTACCTATGAGAGGAGGGGATAGGGGTAAGTACCTGTGAGAGGAGGGGATAGGGGTAAGTACCTGTGAGAGGAGGGGATAGGGGTAGGTACCTATGAGAGGAGGGGATAGGGGTAAGTACCTGTGAGAGGAGGGGATAGGGGTAAGTACCTGTGAGAGGAGGGGATAGGGGTAGGTACCTGTGAGAGGAGGGGAAAGGGGTAAGTACCTGTGAGAGGAGGGGATAGGGGTAAGTACCTGTGAGAGGAGGGGATAGGGGTAGGTACCTATGAGAGGAGGGGATAGGGGTAGGTACCTATGAGAGGAGGGGATAGGGGTAGGTACCTATGAGAGGAGGGGATAGGGGTAGGTACCTATGAGAGGAGGGGATAGGGGTAGGTACCTGTGAGAGGAGGGGAAAGGGGTAAGTACCTGTGAGAGGAGGGGATAGGGGTAAGTACCTGTGAGAGGAGGGGATAGGGGTAGGTACATATGAGAGCAGGGGATAGGGATAAGTACCTGTGAGAGCAGGGGAAAGGGATAAGTACCTGTGAGAGGAGGGGATAGGGGTAAGTACCTGTGAGAGGAGGGGATAGGGGTAAGTACCTGTGAGAGGAGGGGATAGGGGTAGGTACATATGAGAGCAGGGGATAGGGATAAGTACCTGTGAGAGCAGGGGAAAGGGATAAGTACCTGTGAGAGGAGGGGATAGGGGTAAGTACCTGTGAGAGGAGGGGATAGGGGTAAGTACCTGTGAGAGGAGGGGATAGGGGTAGGTACCTATGAGAGGAGGGGAAAGGGGTAAGTACCTGTGAGAGGAGGGGATAGGGGTGAGTACCTGTGAGAGGAGGGGATAGGGGTAGGTACCTATGAGAGCAGGGGATAGGGAAAAGTACCTGTGAGAGGAGGGGAAAGGGATAAGTACCTGTGAGAGGAGGGGATAGGGGTAGGTACCTATGAGAGGAGGGGAAAGGGGTAAGTACCTATGAGAGGAGGGGATAGGGGTAGGTACCTATGAGAGGAGGGGAAAGGGGTAAGTACCTGTGAGAGGAGGGGAAAGGGGTAAGTACCTGTGAGAGGAGGGGATAGGGGTAGGTACCTGTGAGAGGAGGGGATAGGGGTAGGTACCTATGAGAGGAGGGGAAAGGGGTAAGTACCTGTGAGAGGAGGGGATAGGGGTGAGTACCTGTGAGAGGAGGGGATAGGGGTAGGTACCTATGAGAGCAGGGGATAGGGAAAAGTACCTGTGAGAGGAGGGGAAAGGGATAAGTACCTGTGAGAGGAGGGGATAGGGGTAGGTACCTATGAGAGGAGGGGATAGGGGTGAGTACCTGTGAGAGGAGGGGATAGGGGTAGGTACCTATGAGAGGAGGGGAAAGGGGTAAGTACCTATGAGAGGAGGGGATAGGGATAAGTACCTGTGAGAGGAGGGGATAGGGGTAGGTACCTATGAGAGGAGGGGATAGGGGTGAGTACCTGTGAGAGGAGGGGATAGGGATAAGTACCTGTGAGAGGAGGGGATAGGGGTAGGTACCTATGAGAGGAGGGGATAGGGGTGAGTACCTGTGAGAGGAGGGGATAGGGGTAGGTACCTATGAGAGGAGGGGATAGGGATAAGTACCTGTGAGAGGAGGGGATAGGGGTAGGTACCTGTGAGAGGAGGGGATAGGGGTAGGTACCTGTGAGAGGAGGGGATAGGGGTAGGTACCTGTGAGAGGAGGGGATAGGGGTAGGTACCTATGAGAGCAGGGGATAGGGATAAGTACCTGTGAGAGGAGGGGATAGGGGTAAGTACCTGTGAGAGGAGGGGATAGGGGTAAGTACCTATGAGAGGAGGGGATAGGGGTAGGTACCTGTGAGAGGAGGGGATAGGGGTAAGTACCTGTGAGAGGAGGGGATAGGGGTAAGTACCTATGAGAGGAGGGGATAGGGGTAGGTACCTGTGAGAGGAGGGGATAGGGGTAAGTACCTGTGAGAGGAGGGGATAGGGGTAAGTACCTATGAGAGGAGGGGATAGGGGTAGGTACCTGTGAGAGGAGGGGATAGGGGTAAGTACCTGTGAGAGGAGGGGATAGGGGTAAGTACCTATGAGAGGAGGGGATAGGGGTAGGTACCTGTGAGAGGAGGGGAAAGGCGTGGGAGTTTGTGTGCTGCAAGTAGTTCTTGAACTGATGCGTCTACTGGGTCCACCACGAAAGCTGAATCTGACGCTGCGGCCAAGAGAGGTCACTTCTCTAGCCTCATTACTTCCTGATCCAGAAGAGCTTGACGAATCAGAGAGCCTGATCTGCATGGTGAGGTCAAGGGCGGGAACGACCACAGTGGATGTAGACTCCATCACCCAATTTGTAATATCCATGCACCTAGCACTAAACTCATCTCTGCTCATCTGAAATGTTAAAAGACCATACAGAGTTAGTTTGTTAACGGAGCTGCACTGCTGCACCATGTGTTTACTCAAGCTAGTCAATTAAAGCAGTGGTTCAGGATGTTCCACAATGCTGGAAAGGGGGGCCTGAGGGAAAAATTTGGGAACCTCTGAATTAAAGGTCCTGCACGATTTCCACCAATAGGAGTTTGGAATGTTTGGTCCATCTTACCAACATGAACTACTTTAGAAGTGACTATAACTCACCCCGGCACGCATATTCTCACTCAGCAGATTCCAATGGCTGAAAATTAAAAAAGGTACACAATTAAACTACATGACATTACCTCTATTCTCTTAGATTACGGTATGGATGGACCTCTACGGAACTAGGCCACATCCAAACATCCCTGATTGGTCAGTTGAGTCCCTTGTATTTGCCCGAGACACCTCACCTCCTTCTCAAAACCCATAGGACGAGATGGTCAAAAGGGAGGGCTTTCTCATCCAATGGGTTTTGAGAAGGAGGCGAGAAGAGAGGACTCGAGGAGAATGCAATTGAGATTGTCCCTATGGGTACGTCCCAAATGGCCCCTATTCCTTAAATACGGAACTATTGTTGACCAAGGCTCTAATAGGGAACATATCTAGGGGATGCACAGGGAACCAAAGAGCAACTAACCCATCCTTCATGTCCTGCACAAAGGTGTGTAGGTCTGGGTAGCTTCTCTTTCCCCTGCTGAGGGTGAGGCTGGTCTGGGAGGCTGCAGCCTTGCGGGTCATGGTAGTGAAGGTCACCACTTTAGCCTGATGGGGACGACAGAAAGCAGACTTAGGCTGGAATTCAATCAAATTCGCCATGCAGTGTTAACGTAATGTCTGTTTACAAACTACTGTCTGCGTGCACAAACAGACATGTACACACACACACACACACACTGTTATCTGGAAGCATTTACCTTTGCCACTCGTTCAGTCTCCTGGCATTGAGATGGCCCGGCTGTTTCTACATCATCACTCTCCTGCATCACACTCTCTCCTTCGACCTCCAGTGTCAGAGTTGATGTGGATGTCTTCAGATCAACCTGATTCAACTCACTCTCTCCTTCGACCTCCAGTGTCAGAGTTGATGTGGATGTCTTCAGATCAACCTGATTCAACTCACTCTCTCCTTCGACCTCCAGTGTTAGAGTTGATGTGGATGTCTTCAGATCAACCTGATTCAACTCACTCTCTCCTTTGGCCTCCTAGATTAGAATACCTTTACTAGCTCAAGCTTGGACAATTAATTTGTCATTTTAATCTTCAATGCGTCATTAAAACACAAAACATCATACCTCCTGTGACTGAGATGGGATGACAATGGCCTCGTCCAACTCACTCTCTCCTTCAACCTCCTGTGACTGAGATGTGCCATCTGTCTTCAGATCAGCTTCCTGCATCTCAATCTCTCCTTCAGCCTCTAGTGACAGAGTTGGGATATCTGTCTCTAGAACAGCCTCTTCCAACTTGGTCTGTCTCTCAACCTCTCTGTGATCTTTATCAGATCTAGATACAGAAAAAGGAATCTCTCTAAGGTCACTATAAAATCACCAGAACATCATGTCAGGTGTACAGTTCAGTTTACCAGTCAAATTGCCGTGATCAGAGGCTCTATCCTTTCTAGTGATTATATTTCTATGGTCACATCATAATGCATCATATCTATGCTTGTGTCCGAAATAGCACCCTATTTCCAATATAATGCACTTCTTTTGGCCGGAGCCCTATAGAGTGCCACAGGAATGAGTCATAATCCCCATAAAACATAGTAGTCAAACAGGGAAATGGTTCCAATCGTTTTTACACCATACACTTTTCCCATAGTGGATTTTAGAAACACTTAAAATAAGGGCTGTGTTTCAGGTAGGCTTACCCTGGTGTGACATTTTGATAACTGTAAATCTCTCTAGGACAAGGTGACTTTTATCAATATATTTGCCTGTATTTTTAAATGAAATGCTAATTATCTGCTAATGTGGCTATCATAAAGAACTACAAATGCCACGATGATCATGCTGATCGAGGCAAAGGTAAGAATCTCTTGATTAACTATCTAATGTTAGCTAAATTTAGTAATTAATAAATTGGCTTCATTTCTTTAAATGGCCAATTCTGTGAACTGTTTAGTGAAAGTTTTAAATTGACACAAAACCTGTTAGCAAAGGTGTCAGCTAGAAATGACGTTTAGGAGCTTGCAGGGATTTGTAGTTTTGCATGTCTTCTTTGATGCTAATTACAAATTTCGAATCAGAGTAAATAGAGCCAAATGTATTGCTAAAAGTCACCTTGTCCGTGACAGATGTACATGGTTCTAAAAATGGCACACCAGGGTAAGCCTACATGAAACACAGCCCTTATTTTATGTGTTTCTGAAATCGCCTATGGGAAAAATGAATGGTGGAAAAACGATTGGAACCATTTCCTTCCCTGTTTGACTGCAAGGTTTTATGGGTATTATGACACCTAAAAAGACGGGTTGGTTGTTTAGCAACAAAACTGGCATGTAACTGGGTAAAATTGACAAAGTAAATAGACAGGGTTCGCTTAGAACGTTGACAACATGTAAACTATATTTAGTCTCTAAATGTTACCGGCAAACAAATACATTTGCATAATGAGCACTTGCTAGCTGAGGTTTAGAGTCATAACAAGATACACGCATTCCGGCCATTGATGAGCGAGCGCATGTTTTTCATGACCAGCCAACCAGTGTATGGATCTTAGTTAAAAGTAGTGCACTAGCCTACATAGGGAATAGGGTGCCATTTAGGACGTAAATGTGAAGGTGGTGTCATAGCCTTTGACCCTAGACCCCCATTTGACCCACAACAGATTCTACTGTACCTTTAGCCAACTCTCATGACTCCCCGGCCATAGAATTTGTAGTTTGATATTACAGAATGAATAGCACATAATTTCATTTATTTAACAATATTTAATCCACAGTAATTAATATAAATGGGTATTTCAAAATAATTATAAACTGGGTGGATTGAGACCTGAATGCTGATTGGCTGAAAGCCGTGGTATATCAGACTGTATACCATGGGTATGACAAAACATGTATTTTTTACTGCTCTAATTATGTTGGTAACCAGTTTATAATAGCAATAAGGCACCTCGGGGATTCGTGATATATGGCCAATATACGTCGCCAGACCCACTGACTCCAGGTCATCTACAAGTCCATGCTAGGTAAAGCTCCGCCTTATCTCAGTTCACTGGTCACGATGGCAACACCCACCCGTAGCACGCGCTCCAGCAGGTGTATCTCACTGATCATCCCTAAAGCCAACACCTCTTTTTGCCGCCTTTCGTTCCAGTTCTCTGCTGCCTGTGACTGGAACAAATTGCAAACATCGCTGAAGTTGGAGACTTTTATCTCCCTCACCAACTTCAAACATCTGCTATCTGAGCAGCTAACCCATCGCTGCAGCTGTACATAGTCTATCGGTAAATAGCCCACCCAATTTTACCTACCTCATCCCCATACTGTTTATATTTATGTACTTTTCTGCTCTTTTGCACACCAATATCTGTACATGACCATCTGATCATTTATTTATCACTTCAGTGTTAATCTGCAAAATTGTAATTATTCGCCTACCTCCTCATGCCTTTTGCACACAATGTATATAGACTTTTTTTCCTACTGTGTTATTGACTTAATTGTTTACTCCATGTGTAACTCTGTGTTGTCTGTTCACACTGCTATGCTTTATCTTGGCCAGGTCGCAGTTGCAAATGAGAACTTGTTCTCAACTAGCCTACCTGGTTAAATAAAGGTGAAATAAATAAAATAAATATACCATGGCTAAGGGCTGTGTCCTAGCACTTCGGGTTGTAAGAACAGCCCTTAGCCGTGGTATATTGACCATATACCACAACCGCTTGGGCCTTATTGCTTAAATAACATGCCTACCTTGAACTCTTTCTTCTCACGTCCTTGCAAAATCAGCACATTTCCTTGCCAAAATGAACGCTCCTCCAGGACTAGCGAGAATCAGACTGAACTGCTCCCGGTTTCTCATCAGTTTCAACGTTTATCAGTGATGACGTAACAATGCTGTACAGATTTGACGCACTTCCAATCTCGTGCTGATGCAACGCCCTGAGCGGTTGAAAGCTCACGCATGGAAATCCTGCGAGTTGTACACAAATGTAGGCTACTATTGCCCTTAAAAATGTCATGTTGTGGACGCAATGCAAAATAAAATAAAATACATAACCCACACCGATAACCCAGAGTTCATCATTAAATAACATTTATTACTCATAAAATATACAGCAAACTTCAGATACTGAAAGAATTCATGGGAGTTTCGAATTCAGTCACCATTTCATATGTACATGCTAGTTTCATCCGTTTAAAATAATGATAATGACACGAAAAACCTGTGAACCTGTGACTCTTGTTGCTGATTTGGTGAACATAGCAAATGTATTGCACATATTTCCAGTTAAAATGATTTTCAAAAAGAGACAAAAACGGGGATATGAACATTCAATCACATACAAGGATTGAGAGGTTTCATTTTTTGAAGAAGTGAAAGCAAGCAACACCTGTTAAAAAACATTGATTATAAGACCAAAGACAAATAATATCGATATTTATTTTCCAACAGAAGAAAATCTAAATGCTGCTGTCCTACCATTGGATTACAATGTTTCTCCTCTCCAAGGGAGACATGTTTTCCACCTCACATGCCTCTGGATAGTATCAGTGCTTTTCACAAACGTTGTAGTACTTAGTGTGCATCATTGTTGTCGCTCATACAGGTGCCCCTACTCTCCTAACCTCCCCTCAGTAACTAACGAAGGCACAAAATGACAAATATCACAAGAAAGAAAACATGAATTAATTATTAACTTTCTAAAATACTTTCTAGAGGCCAAAGGACAGGTAGGTTTAATAATGTAATAGGTCCCTTCAAATAGTCCTGTTGCTCACATACCAGCATCCTAAATGGCACTGCTTTTGACCAGAACCCTATGGACCCTGTTCAACAGTAGTGTACTATTCAGTATAGGGTTCCATTTGGGATGCATTAAATCTTTACAATTACTCATCAGAGCAAATGGTACCATTTTTTTATTCCCACAGAGCTTAAGACATGAATGATTTTATTAAAATATTTGTTCATACAAAATGTATGATTTCCCCTCCTCCCACATGGATTACAGACAAGAGGCTAGTGGCGTTCTGACTGTCTTAGTGTGCGGATAAACATGACAATCACTCTCATGAAACTTAAATGAAACATCACTCCTTATGTCTTTTCTCAGCACAAACACTCAGCCCAATTTCTATACTCAAAACAGGTTTTGAAAATGCCGAAACGCAGGTTTCTACCGTTTAGGACCTTTGTGGGTAAAGGTAAAGATGGGGTATAGCAGCAGCAGTTCCTCTGAAGTCCAGTATCTGCTGGAAGGGAACCTGGTGGTACGAGAGGATGAGTGTGGGCCTGTTGTGCTTCCCCCTATCCCTCCCTCTTCTCTCTCACTGTCTGAGGGACTCTTAAGGTTCCTGTGCGGATGGCTTGGTTCGTGCCCTCCCGAAGCTGGCTGTGGTGATTTAAGCAACGCTGTGTTTATGTGTGTATTTGTTTGTGGCCTCTGGCCCACTTCGCTGTCCCTCTGTCCAGTACGTACCGTTGTAGCAGGCCCAGTGTAGTGGCGTGTAGCCCTGGTTGTCTGTGATGACGGGGAGGGTCCACACTGACTGGGCGGTGTGTAGGAGCCACCCCAGCAACCCGATGTGTCCGGACAACGCCACCAGGTGGACATGGCTCCGCACCTTACCTTCCCGAACCAGGAAGCTGGCGCTGTGCTGCACTCCTCGTGACCCGTCACCGCCTAGGAGGAAGGGAAGGGAGGGGAGGCAAGAATGGATTTGAATAATTTATAATCAATTAAATAATAAGGAATCATAATAGGTATATTTGGGCATAATTCATATTCCATGCTAGATCCCACACCAAAGCCATCCCTAGTAGTTCAATGGCCCCATCCCTAGATCAGAACAAGCCTCCCCCTCTCTTTCTGTGTGTGAGCGCGTACAGCCAACTCTCCTCGCAACCCTTCTGTGTAGAGCTGTTCTGTGCCATTTGTCTTTGGCTTCTACGCTGGCTCCCTTGTTGAAACAGTGAGTACACACAGTCTGTGTGTCCGCTCAGCACCGACAGCGTCAGAGGGGTTCTGATACACAAGACAACAGGTCATATTACAAACTGGTAATAACCAGGCTGAGTCCCAAATGGCAACCTATTCCCTATATGGTACACTACTCTTGACCTGAGCCCATAGGACTTTGGTTTAAAGTACTGTACCAAGTAGGGTATAGGTTGCCATTTGGGATGCAGCCCCAGTTTCAAAATCTCTTTATTTCAGGAATTGTATCCAAAACCCAAGTGACTATTCCCGTCTTGAATGTCCGCTGCACTCTGGAGGTCAGCATTTCCAATCAGCAAACGCAAACACTCCGAATGACCGTTGGTTGCTAGAGGAAGATAAACAGAGAGGATATAAGAATGTGAGATGATTGACCTTCAGTAGCTAGAGGTGGAAAAACTGAGAAGATATAAGAATGTGAGATGATTGACCATTGGTAGCTAGAGGAGGATAAACAGAGAGCATTTAAGAATGTCAGATGATTGACTATTGGTAGCTAGAGGAGGATAAACAGAGAGGATATGAGCAGATTGCTGGATGACTATAACCTTCACATGAACAGACAGATTTCAAGAACAGTGGTGTTGGTAGATGACATCCTCATGATGTTAACACAGCAGATAATAATGAATTTTGGGTCTGAGGCCATCGAAGCCTGTCACCTGCTAGCTGTGTACCTGGCTCTGGATAGAAGTCTCCCCTGTGCACTGATCTAGGATCAGCTTACCCTCCCTAGATCCTCAATCATTAGTGGAGAACATGACAAAAAAGGACCTTAGATCAGTGTCTAGTGGGCATTTTCACACGATACCATGTAACATCCCTAGAGTGGACATTGTCATCCTAGCAACATGACCAAACAAATGGCCATCTTGGTCAGGAAAACGTTTTAATTACAGAAGCTCTATGTGATATCCTTATGTCTACCTGCAGCGTGGATGGGGGTCCTCTTCAGAGTGAAGTCTTTAACCAGGATGGAGGCTTCCTGGTTGATGAGGACGTCAACACACTCCACATATCTTTTTAAGGCAGCCAGGTCCAGAGGGGTGCGCCCCTGGCTGTCCCTCACGTCTAGATCCAGCAGAGACTGAACCAGGACCTCCATAGCATGGTGGTGACTGTGGTACGCCTGAATAGATATTCACTCTTAATATAATCAATGTCCTAGAGTAGACCCGTGGTACGCCTGAACAGAAATACAGTGCTAGACCTCTAAAGTAGACCAGAGTCTTTCAATCGGGAGCCCATTTTTGCTCCCGCCCAGCATCAACATCGGAGGTTCCTGCCAAGCGTGGGATTGAGAAACAAACACTCTACTTCTCTTCTGAGGTTGATTAACTC
This sequence comes from Oncorhynchus mykiss, assembly GCF_013265735.2. Classification (NCBI taxonomy): domain Eukaryota; kingdom Metazoa; phylum Chordata; class Actinopteri; order Salmoniformes; family Salmonidae; genus Oncorhynchus; species Oncorhynchus mykiss. Next base: position 46,593 of record NW_023494023.1, on the reverse strand, counting down.
AAATGGCAAAATAAGGAAATCATCCTCATCATCACTGTGTAGAATATGCATGTATTTTACACTAATCAGGAATAGATCGGAATATGGTGTGTGAGTCTGTCTGGACAGTCAACTTCCTGTGGAAAATCTACACCATGCTTGCATCCCAGATAGCACCCTATTCCCTATGTAGTGAACTACTTTTGATCAGGGCCTATAAGGATCTGGTCAAACGTAGTGTACTAAATAGGGAATAGGGTGCCATTTGTCATATGGAGACCACTACAGGAGCAGGTAGGCTTTACTCACAGCGAGGTGTAGAGGGCTGATGGGAGCTCTGACATCAGAGTCGTTCAGGATGTCTGTCCCTGAGGTTTCAATTAGTTGAGGAAAGACAAGAACGGCCAGTTCAGACTTGGAAAAAGAACATCAAGAGTGACGATGCGTCCACGACAAACATGCAGCCACACCTTAAAACCTACTGTTGGGTTCTGAGAATATGAAATATACTAATTCATGTCACTGAGGGAGAGAGCTTAATGTATAACGTTTACATTATGTCAGGATATGTTATTGTTAGCCATCAGGCATCCTATGGGTGGGATCCTCTGGGATGAGAAGAGACACAGTCTGGTACCAATCACCATGTCAGCCTTGAGTTGGGGAGGAGTGAGCACTTTGGGGTAGCGGTCAGGTCAGATGAATTGAGGAAGAACAGATATCACCAAGGTTCTGTCTAGCAACAGAGATGCATTGGCTGTTTAGAGGTGTAGGAGCAGACTCAGCATAGGAGAGAGGATTAAATATCAGTGCTTGTGTGAATATGTTTTTTGTCTAATGCAGATGTCTTGACCCTCTGGGAAGAATAAACTTGGTTCAAGCATTCATAGTGTCCGTCGAGTTTTTACTCTGAGAATTAGAACCTAACAGTTGGCACTGCGAGCAGGGTTCACCGCGATTTGCAGTCGAACTAGAGATTAAGAAACAGTGAAACAGAAACAAGGTAAGCAAAGTTCCTACACCCGTTATCACTAATTCTGACATCTTGGGGAGATGAGAGTCGTAGGCTGAACCAATTATAGGGTACGAACCTAGAAAGCCTGAGCTTATTCAGTAGTCCCATTGTATTACGATCGGTCGTAGCTTTGTGGTATATGGTAAGTCCCGGAAGGTAAACCCAAACCTGTAGAGGGTAACTCCTAGGGGGTAAATCCCGGGTGGGGTTGGTTACCTGCTATACCTGTAACGAGAGGGTGAAAGTCTCAGCCGCAGTGGCCATGCGGCAGTAGAGTGGGTGTGGATGGATAAAGTGACATGCTTGTGTACTAGGATAAAATGTTGCCATTCAGGGTTAGAAGAACAGCAAAAAGATACTCAAACGCTGTTGGATTTGGGTGTATTAGCAGTAGCAATAAAGAGAGGTTGGTTTTATGCCCTGTTGGGGTGGGGAACCATGACAGATTATGTGGAAATAGGAAGACAAGTGTGAATCATTTTGGTAATGTGTGTTATCAACAACAGTGATATTTGAACAGATTGGAGATGACTATCCATAACAATAAAATCCTTCATACCATGCTTGTCCTGCCCCACAGCTGTAGACACAGCCTTCTCCAGGTCCTCAGACACTAGCTGGAGATCCATTACAGGATGTCTGTCACCTCACTGAGCCCCTATTGCAGGTTAGGGGTCACATCCACTTGAATGTCCTTCATATGACGAACCTCCTACAGAGCAAATGAGGAAAACATGATATATTAGGATTTATGTTAGTAGCAATAGAATATGGGAATTTTATCTCAACGCTACCTACAGCTAACATATTTATTTATGTATGTGATCTATGTAAATAAATAAATATATCACAGCTGTAAAACTGTGAAGGACTATAGGTGGAGGCCTACCCATTTCCCAGGAGCATTGTAAAACGTGGATTTGGGTACAGTGTTTATTTCCCCCTAATATCTTTGAAGATTACACCTAAAATAATTAGGCCTACTTCTTTCTAATGCTGATCTGAGACCATTAGGGTTAATCATTACAGATATAAATGCAATATATGGAGTAGAAAAGATTGCCTGCCCACCAACTTGATAAGAATCAACATATGTTCTACATGGTCTATTTCTATCTGAACGTAACAACTCAATCAAGCTTGTTAATTGATCGTTAAGCCATGTTTGTCATATATAAGCCTCATACAGGCCATGGGAAGACATTACCTGTTGATAACACAGACTATTTTCATCATCATGGGAGGTGTGAGAGAATTGCTGCTCGTTGTGATGACTGTGGGGGTTGTCAAAGGTTGGTTCACTAATGTTTAAGGGATTTGTTTGGTAAATATGCTTAACTTTATAAGTTGGGTATTAATATTTGACTGTCTGTATCTTCCGCGTTGGTCATCTTTTATTCTTCACTGCTATTAATATATGTAGCTATTTTGTGTGAACTCAACTTCTGTCAACACTTTCTCCTCAGTTTCTTGTTACCCTGTTGGAAAGTCCCAGAAGCAAGATCAAGTCTCTCTGCAGAGGAGACTTGGAGGTAAGTGTTTCTTTCCGCAACCCTTCTAGCTATGTTCTTTGTCACTGTCTATGGTGCTGCTGTGTTTGACACTCATTCAACAGCATAGAGTAACTCAGTCTAAATAATGTTGTCAAACCTTAACCTACATTTTTCAGAGCTGTCATCAAATGACGTCTCCATTGTGCATGCCCTGGCCTTGCTCCGATCCATAGGGTCTGACGCTAAACAAGCCAGAGAAGGTACGGCCTGAAACATATACTTTGAAAACTGTAGGGTTCATGTTGCTCAAAATTCGATTAGCAATTTGGCCTAGACCGTGTAGAACAGATGTGTTGCTGTAGAATACCCAACTGTTCCTTTTGTTTTTTCTCAAGAGTATTTAGAGACCAATGAAGTAGAATCCCAAGCTTCTCCAAACCATGGTAGCTCTCCGGCAAATGATGCCCTGTCCTCTGAGGAGAAGCTGAGGCGCGTGTCCTCGGACGACGCCGCCACCTCTGAAGCTGCGACCGGCCCGTCTGGCGACGACGCCACCTCTGGAGCTGCGACCGGCCCGTCTGGCGACGACGCCACCTCTGAAGCTGCGACCGGCCCGTCTGGCGACGACGCCACCTCTGAAGCTGCGACCGGCCCGTCTGGCGACGACGCCACCTCTGAAGCTGCGACCGGCCCGTCTGGCGACGACGCCACCTCTGAAGCTGCGACCGGCCCGTCTGGCGACGACGCCACCTCTGAAGCTGCGACCGGCCCGTCTGGCGACGACGCCACCTCTGAAGCTGCGACCGGCCCGTCTGGCGACGACGCCACCTCTGAAGCTGCGACCGGCCCGTCTGGCGGCGACCGGCCCATCTGGCGAAGCTGCGGTTGGCCCATCTGGCGAAGCTGCGACCGGCCCGTCCGGCGACGACGCCACCTCTGAAGCTGCGACCGGCCCGTCCGGCGACGACGCCATGGATATCTGACGTGGGACATGCAAGAGTTCATGGGTACTCTAGTCCAGTGTGTAACTGCATTTGCTTGTTTTGGCTCAATTAAACATTAACTGTAATACTTGTGTCCTCTGTATTGTTTTGGTGGTTCCTACTTGGAGTTGAGGTGTATGACCTGACTTGAGTAACTGGGGTGATGGCAACATTTATTTTGCATTATATCCATGCGCCAGCAATATTACTCAGACCCCTGTGTTTTAAATTACCAATTGACTTAAGCTACATGTGCTCAGTGTTGGTCCATTTATGCTAGTAGCATCACATGATACCTCAACAGCATTTTGACGCCATTTCCGGTCACAACTTGCAGACTTGTTGAGGTGTTTTGCCTACTTTGCTACATGACAACTTTACGGTTTTTACTTTTTAATTACCGTTTATATTTTTGGTTTCCCTCAATTTTTTCACTCGTGTCAGGGTTGCGTCAATTCGAATCTGGTATCAGGATAAATATGACAGGCTTTTATTAGCTAAGCAATAAGTAGTAAATGCAATTTTCGTGTATATATGGGCTCTCTGTCCCACCTCGCAGGGCAAAACAGAACTGACTTGTTCCTGACAAAGATATTTAATATACTCTGAAAGAAGTAGTTCCTGCTTCCGAGCCGGCCTGTCAGAGTAGAGACTGGGCGTGGTTTAGACTCACCCAGCCTATCGTTGATTGTTGGCGCAGAGGCTGGTCCCAGCCCCTTAAGCGCTTCAGCGGTCAGTCGTTGTAGCTGTGTAGAATATGCAGTTATCAGGCACCTGGCTCCTGTTATCTAACAAAAGACTGTTCTGAATGTGCCCCCCCCCCCCAACTCATTGCACAGTTCTGTATTTTTCCATCATGAGAGGCCCATGGCCCTGAAACTGTTAACAATGGTTCAAGTCAGCTATGTTGCATAACACATACATCCACACAAGCCAACAGCAGATAATAGTAAATCACATATGGTAACGGGCTATAGTGCATAACACAGAGTCCTCATACTCCGGACGCTTTATCTGGACATGGTTCGTCAGGACCTCCAACAGCCGAAGCTAAGTAGTAACATTAACATGATGCCTTCTAATTGCAGTCGCTGTACTCATACAGGAGAACGATCGCCTTACGGTGAGGATAGCTGTGCTACAAGCCCAGCTTCAGACGCAATCGTTAGGCAAGGGTAATTTCAGTGTAGGAAAGGATGAAACAGCGTCTGTGCCACCAGTAAGTACAGATAGTAACGTTAGTATAAATCCCCTCGCACGGTCCCCGCAGCCGGACAACTTTCTCACGGTTTCTGGAGGGGAATGCTCAACCGGTGTCGCTCATTCAGCCGACAAACTTTCAACCGGTTTTCCCCATTAAGCAGCGAGTCGGAGTCAAAGGCCGAGCCTTCTCTTGTCTCTACTCCTCCCGTTACGGGGTCAGAGACGCCGAAGCTTCCCACCATTAGCTCTGACAAATTGAAAACTCTAGTCATTGGCGACTCCATTACCCGCAGTATTAGACTTAAAACGAATCATCCAGCGATCATACACTGTTTACCAGGGGGCAGGACAACCGACGTTAAGGCTAATCTGAAGATGGTGCTGGCTAAAGCTAAAACTGGCGAGTATAGAGATATTGTTATCCACGTCGGCACCAACGATGTTAGGATGAAACAGTCAGAGATCACCACCAACATAGCTTCAGCGTGTAAATCAGCTAGAAAGATGTGTCGGCATCGAGTAATTGTCTCTGGACTCCTAATTGCTTCTTCCACATATTTTGGTCCCTGTCTGTTTTGCTCTCAGTGAAGTGCTACTATCCCCTTGGACTACAGGTTATTGCCGTCATAAGGTGTGCGTCTGTCTGTTGGCCGGACACTTTCTACCGTTTAGGACCTTTGTGGGTAAAGGTAAAGATGGGGTATAGCAGCAGAAGTTCCTCTGAAGTCCAGTATCTGCTGGAAGGGAACCTGGTGGTACGAGAGGATGAGTGTGGGCCTGTTGTGCTTCCCCCTATCCCTCCCTCTTCTCTCTCACTGTCTGAGGGACTCTTAAGGTTCCTGTGCGGATGGCTTGGTTCGTGCCCTCCCGAAGCTGGCTGTGGTGATTTAAGCAGATAAACAGAGAGGATATAAGAATGTGAGATGATTGACCATTGGTAACTAGAGGAGGATAAACAGAGAGGATATAAGAATGTGAGATGATTGACCATTGGTAACTAGAGGAGGATAAACATAGAGGATATAAGAATGTGAGATGATTGACCGTTGGTAGCTAGAGTAGGATAAACAGAGAGGATATGAGCAGATTGCTGGACGACTATAACCTTCACATGAACAGACAGATTTCTAGAACAGTGGTGTTGGTAGATGACATCCTCATGATGTTAACACAGCAGATAATAAAGAATTTTGGGGCTGAGGCCATCGAAGCCTGTCACCTGCTAGCTGTGTACCTGGCTCTGGATAGTAGTCTCCCCTGTGCACTGATCTAGGATCAGCTTACCCTCCCTAGATCCTCAATCATTAGTGGAGAACATGACAAAAAATGACCTTAGATCAGTGTCTCGTGGGCATTTTCACACGATACCATGTAACATCCCTAGAGTGGACATTGTCGTCCTAGCAACATGACCAAACAAATGGCCATCTTGGTCAGAAAAACGTTTTAATTACAGAAGCTCTATGCTCTATGTTTATTTTATTTTTATTTATTTATTTTTCTTCTTGGGCCTCTATAACTATATCTATTGTTTTTATTTTTGTTGTTGTTGTGTGATTTGGATTAATCCCCTCTACCACACGGAAACCCACTAATCTACTGACGGAACGCAAGAGTTGGCTAATAACAGACCTCCATCCTTTGCTAGCTTGCTCCTATGCTAGCTTGCTACCGATTTAGCTGTCTAAATCGCCGTGACCCCCAACCAACCTCTCCACTCACTGGACCCTTTTGATCACTCGACTGAGCATGCCTCTCCTTAATGTCAATATGCCTTGTCCATTGCTGTTCTGGTTAGTGTTTATTGGCTTATTTCACTGTAGAGCCTCTAGTCCTGCTCATTATACCTTATCCAACCTATTAGTTCCACCACCCACACATGCAATGACATCTCCTGGTTTCAATGATGTTTCTAGAGACAATATCTCTCTCTTCATCACTCAATACCTAGGTTTACCTCCACTGTATTCACATCCTACCTTACCTTTGTCTGTACATTATAGCCTGATGCTATTTTATCGCCCCCAGGAACCTCCTTTTACTCTCTGTTCCAGACGTTCTAAACGACCAATTCTTATTGCTTTTAGCCGCACCCTTATTCTACTCCTACTCTGTTCCTCTGGCGATGTAGAGGTGAATCCAGGCCCTGCAGTGCCTAGCTCCACTCCTATCCCCCAGGCGCTCTCTTTTGACGACTTATGTAACCGTAATAGCCTTGGTTTCATGCATGTTGACATTAGAAGCCTCCTCCCTAAGTTTGTTCTATTCACTGCTTTAGCACACTCTGCCAACCCGGATGTTCTAGCTGTGTCTGAATCCTGGCTTAGGAAGACCACCAAAAATTCAGACATTTTAATTCCAAACTACAACATTTTCAGACAAGATAGAACTGCCAAAGGGGGCGGTGTTGCAATCTACTGCAAAGATAGCCTGCAGAGTTCTGTCCTACTATCCAGGTCTGTACCCAAACAATTTGAACTTCTACTTTTAAAAATCCACCTCTCTAAAAACAAGTCTCTCACCGTTGCCGCCTGCTATAGACCACCCTCTGCCCCCAGCTGTGCTCTGGACACCATATGTGAACTGATTGCCCCCCATCTATCTTCAGAGCTTGTGCTGCTAGGCGACCTAAACTGGAACATGCTTAACACCCCAGCCATCCTACAATCTAAACTTGATGCCCTCAACCTCACACAAATGATCAATGAACCTACCAGGTACCTCCCCAAAGCCTTAAACACGGGCACCCTCATAGATATCATCCTAACCAACTTGCCCTCTAAATACACCTCTGCTGTTTTCAACCAAGATCTCAGCGATCACTGCCTCATTGCCTGCATCCGTAATGGGTCAGCGGTCAAACGACCTCCACTCATCACTGTAAAACGCTCCCCGAAACACTTCAGCGAGCAGGCCTTTCTAATCGACCTGGCCGGGGTATCCTGGAAGGATATTGATCTCATCCCGTCAGTAGAGGATGCCTGGATATTTAAAAAAAATGCCCCACATGCCCCATTCAAGAAATTTAGAACCAGAAACAGATATAGCCCTTGGTTCTCCCCAGACCTGACTGCCCTTAACCAACACAAAAACATCCTATGGCGTTCTGCATTAGCATCGAACAGCCCCCGTGATATGCAGCTGTTCAGGGAAGCTAGAAACCATTATACACAGGCAGTTAGAAAAGCCAAGGCTAGCTTTTTCAAGCAGAAATTTGCTTCCTGCAACACTAACTCAAAAAGGTTCTGGGACACTGTAAAGTCCATGGAGAATACACCTCCTCCCAGCTGCCCACTGCACTGAAGATAGGAAACACTGTCACCACTGATAAATCCACCATAATTGAGAATTTCAATAAGCATTTTTCTACGGCTGGCCATGCTTTCCACCTGGCTACTCCTACCCCGGTCAACAGCACTGCACCCCCCACAACAACTCGCCCAAGCCTTCCCCATTTCTCCTTCTCCCAAATATGCTCAGCTGATGTTCTGAATGAGCTGCAAAATCTGGACCCCTACAAATCAGCTGGGCTAGACAATCTGGACCCTTTCTTTCTAAAATTATCTGCCAAAATTGTTGCCACCCCTATTACTAGCCTGTTCAACCTCTCTTTCGTGTCATCTGAGATTCCCAAAGATTGGAAAGCAGCTGCGGCCATCCCCCTCTTCAAAGGGGGTGACACTCTTGACCCACACTGCTACAGATCTATCCTACCATGCCTTTCTAAGGTCTTCGAAAGCCAAGTCAACAAACAGATTACAGACCATTTCGAATCTCACCATACCTTCTCTGCTATGCAATCTGGTTTCAGAGCTGGTCATGGGTGCACCTCAGCCACGCTCAAGGTCCTAAATGATATCTTAACCGCCATCGATAAGAAACATTACTGTGCAGCCGTATTCATTGATCTCGCCAAGGCTTTCGACTCTGTCAATCACCACATCCTCATCGGCAGACTCGACAGCCTTGGTTTCTCAAATGATTGCCTCGCCTGGTTCACCAACTACTTCTCTGATAGAGTTCAGTGTGTCAAATCGGAGGGTCTGCTGTCCGGACCTCTGGCAGTCTCTATGGGGGTGCCACAGGGTTCAATTCTTGGACCGACTCTCTTCTCTGTATACATCAATGAGGTCGCTCTTGCTGCTGGTGAGTCTCTGATCCACCTCTACGCAGACGACACCATTCTGTATACTTCTGGCCCTTCTTTGGACACTGTGTTAACAACCCTCCAGGCAAGCTTCAATGTCATACAACTCTCCTTCCGTGGCCTCCAATTGCTCTTAAATACAAGTAAAACTAAATGCATGCTCTTCAACCGATCGCTACCTGTACCTACCCGCCTGTCCAACATTACTACTCTGGACGGCTCTGACTTAGAATACGTGGACAACTACAAATACTTAGGTGTCTGGTTGGACTGTAAACTCTCCTTCCAGACCCATATCAAACATCTCCAATCCAAAGTTAAATCTAGAATTGGCTTCCTATTTCGCAACAAAGCATCCTTCACTCATGCTGCCAAACATACCCTTGTAAAACTGACCATCCTACCAATCCTCGACTTTGGCGATGTCATTTACAAAATAGCCTCCAATACCCTACTCAACAAATTGGATGCAGTCTATCACAGTGCAATCCGTTTTGTCACCAAAGCCCCATATACTTCCCACCATTGCGACCTGTACGCTCTCGTTGGCTGGCCCTCGCTTCATACTCGTCGCCAAACCCACTGGCTCCATGTCATCTACAAGACCCTGCTAGGTAAAGTCCCCCCTTATCTCAGCTCGCTGGTCACCATTGCATCTCCCACCTGTAGCACACGCTCCAGCAGGTATATCTCTCTAGTCACCCCCAAAACCAATTCTTTCTTTGGCCGCCTCTCCTTCCAGTTCTCTGCTGCCAATGACTGGAACGAACTACAAAAATCTCTGAAACTGGAAACACTTATCTCCCTCACTAGCTTTAAGCACCAACTGTCAGAGCAGCTCACAGATTACTGCACCTGTACATAGCCCACCTATAATTTAGCCCAAACAACTACCTCTTTCCCTACTGTATTTAATTTATTTATTTATTTTGCTCCTTTGCACCCCATTATTGTTATTTCTACTTTGCACATTCTCCCATTGCAAATCTACCATTCCAGTGTTTTACTTGCTATATTGTATTTACTTTGCCACCATGGCCTTTTTGCCTTTACCTCCCTTATCTCACCTCATTTGCTCACATCGTATATAGACTTGTTTATACTGTATTATTGACTGTATGTTTGTTTTACTCCATGTGTAACTCTGTGTCGTTGTATGTGTCGAACTGCTTTGCTTTATCTTGGCCAGGTCGCAATTGTAAATGAGAACTTGTTCTCAACTTGCATACCTGGTTAAATAAAGGTGAAATAAAAATAAAAAATAAATGTCTACCTGCAGCGTGGATGGGGGTCCTCTTCAGAGTGAAGTCTTTAACCAGGATGGAGGCTTCCTGGTTGATGAGGACGTCAACACACTCCACATGGCTTTTTAAGGCAGCCAGGTCCAGAGGGGTGCGCCCCTGGCTGTCCCTCACGTCTAGATCCAGCAGAGACTGAACCAGGACCTCCATAGCATGGTGGTGACTGTGGTACGCCTGAATAGATATTCACTCTTAATATAATCAATGTCCTAGAGTAGACCCGTGGTACGCCTGAACAGAAATACAGTGCTAGACCTCTAAAGTAGACCAGAGTCTTTCAATCGGGAGCCCATTTTTGCTCCCGCCCAGCATCAACATCGGAGGTTCCTGCCAAGCGTGGGATTGAGAAACAAACACTCTACTTCTCTTCTGAGGTTGATTAACTCAAATGGCAAAATAAGGAAATCATCCTCATCATCACTGTGTAGAATATGTATTTTACACTAATCAGGAATAGATCGGAATATGGTGTGTGAGTCTGTCTGGACAGTCAACTTCCTGTGGAAAATCTACACCATGCTTGCATCCCAGATAGCACCCTATTCCCTATGTAGTGAACTACTTTTGATCAGGGCCTATAAGGATCTGGTCAAACGTAGTGTACTAAATAGGGAATAGGGTGCCATTTGTCATATGGAGACCACTACAGGAGCAGGTAGGCTTTACTCACAGCGAGGTGTAGAGGGCTGATGGGAGCTCTGACATCAGAGTCGTTCAGGATGTCTGTCCCTGAGGTTTCAATTAGTTGAGGAAAGACAAGAACGGCCAGTTCAGACTTGGAAAAAGAACATCAAGAGTGACGATGCGTCCACGACAAGCATGCAGCCACACCTTAAAACCTACTGTTGGGTTCTGAGAATATGAAATATACTAATTCATGTCACTGAGGGAGAGAGCTTAATGTATAACGTTTACATTATGTCAGGATATGTTATTGTTAGCCATCAGGCATCCTATGGGTGGGATCCTCTGGGATGAGAAGAGACACAGTCTGGTACCAATCACCATGTCAGCCTTGAGTTGGGGAGGAGTGAGCACTTTGGGGTAGCGGTCAGGTCAGATGAAGTGAGGAAGAACAGATATCACCAAGGTTCTGTCTAGCAACAGAGATGCATTGGCTGTTTAGAGGTGTAGGAGCAGACTCAGCATAGGAGAGAGGATTAAATATCAGTGCTTGTGTGAATATGTTTTTTGTCTAATGCAGCTGTCTTGACCCTCTGGGAAGAATAAACTTGGTTCAAGCATTCATAGTGTCCGTCGAGTTTTTACTCTGAGAATTAGAACCTAACAGTTGGCACTGCGAGCAGGGTTCACCGCGATTTGCAGTCGAACTAGAGATTAAGAAACAGTGAAACAGAAACAAGGTAAGCAAAGTTCCTACACCCGTTATCACTAATTCTGACATCTTGGGGAGATGAGAGTCGTAGGCTGAACCAATTATAGGGTACGAACCTAGAAAGCCTGAGCTTATTCAGTAGTCCCATTGTATTACGACCGGTCGTAGCTTTGTGGTATATGGTAAGTCCCGGAAGGTAAACCCAAACCTGTAGAGGGTAACTCCTAGGGGGTAAATCCCGGGTGGGGTTGGTTACCTGCTATACCTGTAACGAGAGGGTGAAAGTCTCAGCCGCAGTGGCCATGCGGCAGTAGAGTGGGTGTGGATGGATAAAGTGACATGCTTGTGTACTAGGATAAAATGTTGCCATTCAGGGTTAGAAGAACAGCAAAAAGATACTCAAACGCTGTTGGATTTGGGTGTATTAGCAGTAGCAATAAAGAGAGGTTGGTTTTATGCCCTGTTGGGGTGGGGAACCATGACAGATTATGTGGAAATAGGAAGACAAGTGTGAATCATTTTGGTAATGTGTGTTATCAACAACAGTGATATTTGAACAGATTGGAGATGACTATCCATAACAATAAAATCCTTCATACCATGCTTGTCCTGCCCCACAGCTGTAGACACAGCCTTCTCCAGGTCCTCAGACACTAGCTGGAGATCCATTACAGGATGTCTGTCACCTCACTGAGCCCCTATTGCAGGTTAGGGGTCACATCCACTTGAATGTCCTTCATATGACGAACCTCCTACAGAGCAAATGAGGAAAACATGATATATTAGGATTTATGTTAGTAGCAATAGAATATGGGAATTTTATCTCAACGCTACCTACAGCTAACATATTTATTTATGTATGTGATCTATGTAAATAAATAAATATATCACAGCTGTAAAACTGTGAAGGACTATAGGTGGAGGCCTACCCATTTCCCAGGAGCATTGTAAAACGTGGATTTGGGTACAGTGTTTATTTCCCCCTAATATCTTTGAAGATTACACCTAAAATAATTAGGCCTACTTCTTTCTAATGCTGATCTGAGACCATTAGGGTTAATCATTACAGATATAAATGCAATATATGGAGTAGAAAAGATTGCCTGCCCACCAACTTGATAAGAATCAACATATGTTCTACATGGTCTATTTCTATCTGAACGTAACAACTCAATCAAGCTTGTTAATTGATCGTTAAGAAATGTTTGTCATATATAAGCCTCATACAGGCCATGGGAAGACATTACCTGTTGATAACACAGACTATTTTCATCATCATGGGAGGTGTGAGAGAATTGCTGCTCGTTGTAATGACTGTGGGGGTTGTCAAAGGTTGGTTCACTAATGTTTAAGGGATTTGTTTGGTAAATATGCTTAACTTTATAAGTTGGGTATTAATATTTGACTGTCTGTATCTTCCGCGTTGGTCATCTTTTATTCTTCACTGCTATTAATATATGTAGCTATTTTGTGTGAACTCAACTTCTGTCAACACTTTCTCCTCAGTTTCTTGTTACCCTGTTGGAAAGTCCCAGAAGCAAGATCAAGTCTCTCTGCAGAGGAGACTTGGAGGTAAGTGTTTCTTTCCGCAACCCTTCTAGCTATGTTCTTTGTCACTGTCTATGGTGCTGCTGTGTTTGACACTCATTCAACAGCATAGAGTAACTCAGTCTAAATAATGTTGTCAAACCTTAACCTACATTTTTCAGAGCTGTCATCAAATGACGTCTCCATTGTGCATGCCCTGGCCTTGCTCCGATCCATAGGGTCTGACGCTAAACAAGCCAGAGAAGGTACGGCCTGAAACATATACTTTGAAAACTGTAGGGTTCATGTTGCTCAAAATTCGATTAGCAATTTGGCCTAGACCGTGTAGAACAGATGTGTTGCTGTAGAATACCCAACTGTTCCTTTTGTTTTTTCTCAAGAGTATTTAGAGACCAATGAAGTAGAATCCCAAGCTTCTCCAAACCATGGTAGCTCTCCGGCAAATGATGCCCTGTCCTCTGAGGAGAAGCTGAGGCGCGTGTCCTCGGACGACGCCACCTCTGACGCTGCGACCGGCCCGTCTGGCGACGACGCCACCTCTGAAGCTGCGACCGGCCCGTCTGGCGACGACGCCACCTCTGGAGCTGCGACCGGCCCGTCTGGCGACGACGCCACCTCTGGAGCTGCGACCGGCCCGTCTGGCGACGACGCCACCTCTGGAGCTGCGACCGGCCCGTCTGGCGACGACGCCACCTCTGGAGCTGCGACCGGCCCGTCTGGCGACGACGCCACCTCTGGAGCTGCGACCGGCCCGTCTGGCGACGACGCCACCTCTGGAGCTGCGACCGGCCCGTCTGGCGACGACGCCACCTCTGGAGCTGCGACCGGCCCGTCTGGCGACGACGCCACCTCTGGAGCTGCGACCGGCCCGTCTGGCGACGACGCCACCTCTGGAGCTGCGACCGGCCCGTCTGGCGACGACGCCACCTCTGGAGCTGCGACCGGCCCGTCTGGCGACGACGCCACCTCTGGAGCTGCGACCGGCCCGTCTGGCGACGACGCCACCTCTGGAGCTGCGACCGGCCCGTCTGGCGACGACGCCACCTCTGGAGCTGCGACCGGCCCGTCTGGCGACGACGCCACCTCTGGAGCTGCGACCGGCCCGTCCGGCGACGACGCCACCTCTGGAGCTGCGACCGGCCCGTCCGGCGACGACGCCACCTCTGGAGCTGCGACCGGCCCGTCCGGCGACGACGCCACCTCTGGAGCTGCGACCGGCCCGTCCGGCGACGACGCCACCTCTGGAGCTGCGACCGGCCCGTCCGGCGACGGAGCCACCTCTGGAGCTGCGACCGGCCCGTCCGGCGACGGAGCCACCTCTGGAGCTGCGACCGGCCCGTCTGGCGACGACGCCATGGATATCTGATGTGGGACATGCAAGAGTTCATGGGTACTCTAGTCCAGTGTGTAACTGCATTTGCTTGTTTTGGCTCAATTAAACATTAACTGTAATACTTGTGTCCTCTGTATTGTTTTGGTGGTTCCTACTTGGAGTTGAGGTGTATGACCTGACTTGAGTAACTGGGGTGATGGCAACATTTATTTTGCATTATATCCATGCGCCAGCAATATTACTCAGACCCCTGTGTTTTAAATTACCAATTGACTTAAGCTACATGTGCTCAGTGTTGGTCCATTTATGCTAGTAGCATCACATGATACCTCAACAGCATTTTGACGCCATTTCCGGTCACAACTTGCAGACTTGTTTACGTGTTGCGGTGTTTTGTTGCCTACTTTGCTACCTGACAACTTTACGGTTTTTACTTTTTAATTACCGTTTATATTTTTGGTTTTTCCCTCAATTTTTTCACTCGTGTCAGGGTTGCGTCAATTCGTATCAGGATAAATATCACAATGAGGCTTTTATTAGCTAAGCAATAAGTGGTAAATGCAATTTTCGTATATATGGGCTCTGTCCCACCTCGCAGGGCAAAACAGAACTGACTTGTTCCTGACAAAGATATTTAATATACTCTGACAGTTCCTGCTTCCGAGCCGGCCTGTCAGAGTAGACTGGGCGTGGTTTAGACTCACCCAGCCCATCGTTGATTGTTGGCGCAGAGGCTGGTCCCAGCCCCTTAAGCGCTTCAGCGGTCAGTCGTTGTAGCTGTGTAGAATATGCAGTTATCAGGCACCTGGCTCCTGTTATCTAACAAAAGACTGTTCTGAATGTGCCCCCCCCCAACTCATTGCACAGTTCTGTATTTTTCCATCATGAGAAAGGCCCATGGCCCTGAAACTGAACAATGGTTCAAGTCAGCTATGTTGCATAACACATACATACATCCACACAAGCCAACAGCAGATAATATTAAATCACATATGGTAACGGGCTATAGTGCATAACACAGAATCCTCATACTCCGGACGCTTTATCTGGACATGGTTCGTCAGGACCTCCAACAGCCGAAGCTAAGTAGTAACATTAACATGATGCCTTCTAATTGCAGTCGCTGTACTCATACAGGAGAACGATCGCCTTACGGTGAGGATAGCTGTGCTACAAGCCCAGCTTCAGACGCAATCGTTAGGCAAGGGTAATTTCAGTGTAGGAAAGGATGAAACAGCGTCTGTGCCACCAGTAAGTACAGATAGTAACGTTAGTATAAATCCCCTCGCACGGTCCCCGCAGCCGGACAACTTTCTCACGGTTTCTGGAGAGAAATGCTGTAGGAATGCTCAACCGGTGTCGCTCATTCAGCCGACAAACTTCAACCGGT
This sequence comes from Oncorhynchus mykiss, assembly GCF_013265735.2. Taxonomy (NCBI): domain Eukaryota; kingdom Metazoa; phylum Chordata; class Actinopteri; order Salmoniformes; family Salmonidae; genus Oncorhynchus; species Oncorhynchus mykiss. Next base: position 30,865 of record NW_023494023.1, on the reverse strand, counting down.
TTTCCCCATTAAGCAGCGAGTCGGAGTCAAAGGCCGAGCCTTCTCTTGTCTCTACTCCTCCCGTTACGGGGTCAGAGACGCCGAAGCTTCCCACCATTAGCTCTGACAAATTGAAAACTCTAGTCATTGGCGACTCCATTACCCGCAGTATTAGACTTAAAACGAATAATCAGCCGACATGTCTCTGGACCTACTCACTGTCACAGTCATACTCTGGACCTAGTTTTGTCCCATGGAATAAATGTTGTGGATCTTAATGTTTTCCCTCATAATCCTGGACTATCGGACCACCATTTTATTACGTTTGCAATTGCAACAAATAATCTGCTCAGACCCCAACCAAGGAACATCAAAAGTCGTGCTATAAATTCACAGACAACACAAAGATTCCTTGATGTCCTTCCAGACTCCCTCTGTCTACCCAAGGACGCCAGAGGACAAAAATCAGTTAACCACCTAACTGAGGAACTCAATTTAACCTTGCGCAATACCCTAGATGCAGTTGCACCCCTAAAAACTAAAAACATTTCTCATAAGAAACTAGCTCCCTGGTATACAGAAAATACCCGAGCTCTGAAGCAAGCTTCCAGAAAATTGGAACGGAAATGGCGCCACACCAAACTGGAAGTCTTCCGACTAGCTTGGAAAGACAGTACCGTGCAGTATCGAAGAGCCCTTGCTGCTGCTCGATCATCCTATTTTTCCAACTTAATTGAGGAAAATAAGAACAATCCGAAATTCGTTTTTGATACTGTCGCAAAGCTAACTAAAAAGCAGCATTCCCCAAGAGAGGATGGCTTTCACCTCAGCAGTAATAAATTCATGAACTTCTTTGAGGAAAAGATGATTATTACAAAGTAAATTACGGACTCCTCTTTAAATCTGCGTATTCCTTCAAAGCTCAGTTGTCCTGAGTCTGCACAACTCTGCCAGGACCTAGGATCAAGAGAGACACTCAAGTGTTTTAGTACTATATCCCTTGACACAATGATGAAAATAATCATGGCCTCTAAACCTTCAAGCTCCATACTGGACCCTATTCCAACTAAACTACTGAAAGAGCTGTTTCCTGTGCTTGGCCCTCCTATGTTGAACATAATAAACGGCTCTCTATCCACCGGATGTGTACCAAACTCACTAAAAGTGGCAGTAATAAAGCCTCTCTTGAAAAAGCCAAACCTTGACCCAGAAAATATAAAAAACTATCGGCCTATATCGAATCTTCCATTCCTCTCAAAATGTTTAGAAAAGGCTGTTGCGCAGCCTCTGCCTTCCTCGTCAGAGGAGGAGATAGAAGAAAACTGTTACAGTCTCTGTGAATGGTTTGTCCTCTGACAAATCAACTGTAAATTTCGATGTTCCTCAAGGTTCCGTTTTAGGACCACTATTGATTTTCACTATATATTTTACCTCTTGGGGATGTCATTCGAAAACATAATGTTAACTTTCACTGCTATGCGGATGACACACAGCTGAACATTTCAATGAAACATGGTGAAGCCCCAAAATTGCCCTCGCTAGAAGCATGTGTTTCAGACATAAGGAAGTGGATGGCTGCAAACGTTCTACTTTTAAACTCGGACAAAACAGAGATGCTTGTTCTAGGTCCCAAGAAACAAAGAGATCTTCTGTTGAATCTGACAATTAATCTTAATGGCTGTACAGTCATCTCAAATAAAACTGTGAAGGCCCTCGGCGTTACTCTGGACCCTGATCTCTCTTTTGAAGAACATATCAAGACTGTTTCAAGGACAGCTTTTTTCCATCTACGTAACATTGCAAAAATCAAACTTTCTGTCCAAAAATGATGCAGAAAAATGTATCCATGCTTTTGTCACTTCTAGGTTAGACTACTGCAATGCTCTTACTTTCCGGCTACCCGGATAAAGCACTAAATAAACTTCAGTTAGTGCTAAATACGGCTGCTAGAATCCTGACTAGAACCCCAAAAATATATCATATTACTCCAGTGCTAGCCTCCCTACACTGGCTTCCTGTCAAGGCAAGGGCTGATTTCAAGGTTTTACTGCTAACCTACAAAGCATTACATGGGCTTGCTCGTACCTATCTCTCTGATTTGGTCCTGCCGTACATACCTACACGTACGCTACGGTCACAAGACGCAGGCCTCCTAATTGCTTCTTCCACATCTTTTGGTCCCTGTCTGTTTTGCTCTCAGTGAAGTGCTACTATCCCCTTGGACTACAGGTTATTGCCGTCATAAGGTGTGCGTCTGTCTGTTGGCCGGACACTTTCTACCGTTTAGGACCTTTGTGGGTAAAGGTAAAGATGGGGTATAGCAGCAGAAGTTCCTCTGAAGTCCAGTATCTGCTGGAAGGGAACCTGGTGGTACGAGAGGATGAGTGTGGGCCTGTTGTGCTTCCCCCTATCCCTCCCTCTTCTCTCTCACTGTCTGAAAAACGTAAAACGTGGATTTGGGTACAGTGTTTATTTCCCCCTAATATCTTTGAAGATTACACCTAAAATAATTAGGAATACTTCTTTCTACTGCTGATCTGAGACCATTAGGGTTAATCATTACAGATATAAATGCAATATATGGAGTAGAAAAGATTGCCTGCCCACCAACTTGATAAGAATCAACATATGTTCTACATGGTCTATTTCTATCTGAACGTAACAACTCAATCAAGCTTGTTAATTGATCGTTAAGCCATGTTTGTCAGGTAAACTAAGGTCATTAGTGGCCTATATAAGCCTCATACAGGCCATGGGAAGACATTACCTGTTGATAACACAGACTATTTTCATGATCATGGGAGGTGTGAGAGAATTGCTGCTCGTTGTGATGACTGTGGGGGTTGTCAAAGGTTGGTTCACTAATGTTTAAGGGATTTGTTTGGTAAATATGCTTAACTTTATAAGTTGGGTATTAATATTTGACTGTCTGTATCTTCCGCGTTGGTCATCTTTTATTCTTCACTGCTATTAATATATGTAGCTATTTTGTGTGAACTCAACTTCTGTCAACACTTTCTCCTCAGTTTCTTGTTACCCTGTTGGAAAGTCCCAGAAGCAAGATCAAGTCTCTCTGCAGAGGAGACTTGGAGGTAAGTGTTTCTTTCCGCAACCCTTCTAGCTATGTTCTTTGTCACTGTCTATGGTGCTGCTGTGTTTGACACTCATTCAACAGCATAGAGTAACTCAGTCTAAATAATGTTGTCAAACCTTAACCTACATTTTTCAGAGCTGTCATCAAATGACGTCTCCATTGTGCATGCCCTGGCCTTGCTCAGATCCATAGGGTCTGACGCTAAACAAGCCAGAGAAGGTACGGCCTGAAACATATACTTTGAAAACTGTTGGGTTCATGTTGCTCAAAATTCGATTAGCAAATTGGCCTAGACCGTGTAGAACAGATGTGTTGCTGTAGAATACCCAACTGTTCCTTTTGTTTTTTCTCAAGAGTATTTAGAGACCAATGAAGTAGAATCCCAAGCTTCTCCAAACCATGGTAGCTCTCCGGCAAATGATGCCCTGTCCTCTGAGGAGAAGCTGAGGCGCGTGTCCTCGGACGACGCCACCTCTGACGCTGCGACCGGCCCGTCTGGCGACGACGCCACCTCTGAAGCTGCGACCGGCCCGTCTGGCGACGACGCCACCTCTGAAGCTGCGACCGGCCCGTCTGGCGACGACGCCACCTCTGAAGCTGCGACCGGCCCGTCTGGCGACGACGCCACCTCTGAAGCTGCGACCGGCCCGTCTGGCGACGACGCCACCTCTGAAGCTGCGACCGGCCCGTCTGGCGACGACGCCACCTCTGAAGCTGCGACCGGCCCGTCTGGCGACGACGCCACCTCTGAAGCTGCGACCGGCCCGTCTGGCGACGACGCCACCTCTGAAGCTGCGACCGGCCCGTCTGGCGACGACGCCACCTCTGAAGCTGCGACCGGCCCGTCTGGCGACGACGCCACCTCTGAAGCTGCGACCGGCCCGTCTGGCGACGACGCCACCTCTGAAGCTGCGACCGGCCCGTCTGGCGACGACGCCACCTCTGAAGCTGCGACCGGCCCGTCTGGCGACGACGCCACCTCTGAAGCTGCGACCGGCCCGTCTGGCGACGACGCCACCTCTGAAGCTGCGACCGGCCCGTCTGGCGACGACGCCACCTCTGAAGCTGCGACCGGCCCGTCTGGCGACGACGCCACCTCTGAAGCTGCGACCGGCCCGTCTGGCGACGACGCCACCTCTGAAGCTGCGACCGGCCCGTCTGGCGACGACGCCACCTCTGAAGCTGCGACCGGCCCGTCTGGCGACGACGCCACCTCTGAAGCTGCGACCGGCCCGTCTGGCGACGACGCCACCTCTGAAGCTGCGACCGGCCCGTCTGGCGACGACGCCACCTCTGAAGCTGCGACCGGCCCGTCTGGCGACGACGCCACCTCTGAAGCTGCGACCGGCCCGTCTGGCGACGACGCCACCTCTGAAGCTGCGACCGGCCCGTCTGGCGACGACGCCACCTCTGAAGCTGCGACCGGCCCGTCTGGCGACGACGCCACCTCTGAAGCTGCGACCGGCCCGTCTGGCGACGACGCCACCTCTGAAGCTGCGACCGGCCCGTCTGGCGACGACGCCACCTCTGAAGCTGCGACCGGCCCGTCTGGCGACGACGCCACCTCTGAAGCTGCGACCGGCCCGTCTGGCGACGACGCCACCTCTGAAGCTGCGACCGGCCCGTCTGGCGACGACGCCACCTCTGAAGCTGCGACCGGCCCGTCTGGCGACGACGCCACCTCTGAAGCTGCGACCGGCCCGTCTGGCGACGACGCCACCTCTGAAGCTGCGACCGGCCCGTCTGGCGACGACGCCACCTCTGAAGCTGCGACCGGCCCGTCTGGCGACGACGCCACCTCTGAAGCTGCGACCGGCCCGTCTGGCGACGACGCCACCTCTGAAGCTGCGACCGGCCCGTCTGGCGACGACGCCACCTCTGAAGCTGCGACCGGCCCGTCTGGCGACGACGCCACCTCTGAAGCTGCGACCGGCCCGTCTGGCGACGACGCCACCTCTGAAGCTGCGACCGGCCCGTCTGGCGACGACGCCACCTCTGAAGCTGCGACCGGCCCGTCTGGCGACGACGCCACCTCTGAAGCTGCGACCGGCCCGTCTGGCGACGACGCCACCTCTGAAGCTGCGACCGGCCCGTCTGGCGACGACGCCACCTCTGAAGCTGCGACCGGCCCGTCTGGCGACGACGCCACCTCTGAAGCTGCGACCGGCCCGTCTGGCGACGACGCCACCTCTGAAGCTGCGACCGGCCCGTCTGGCGACGACGCCACCTCTGAAGCTGCGACCGGCCCGTCTGGCGACGACGCCACCTCTGAAGCTGCGACCGGCCCGTCTGGCGACGACGCCACCTCTGAAGCTGCGACCGGCCCGTCTGGCGACGACGCCACCTCTGAAGCTGCGACCGGCCCGTCTGGCGACGACGCCACCTCTGAAGCTGCGACCGGCCCGTCTGGCGACGACGCCACCTCTGAAGCTGCGACCGGCCCGTCTGGCGACGACGCCACCTCTGAAGCTGCGACCGGCCCGTCTGGCGACGACGCCACCTCTGAAGCTGCGACCGGCCCGTCTGGCGACGACGCCACCTCTGAAGCTGCGACCGGCCCGTCTGGCGACGACGCCACCTCTGAAGCTGCGACCGGCCCGTCTGGCGACGACGCCACCTCTGAAGCTGCGACCGGCCCGTCTGGCGACGACGCCACCTCTGAAGCTGCGACCGGCCCGTCTGGCGACGACGCCACCTCTGAAGCTGCGACCGGCCCGTCTGGCGACGACGCCACCTCTGAAGCTGCGACCGGCCCGTCTGGCGACGACGCCACCTCTGAAGCTGCGACCGGCCCGTCTGGCGACGACGCCACCTCTGAAGCTGCGACCGGCCCGTCTGGCGACGACGCCACCTCTGAAGCTGCGACCGGCCCGTCTGGCGACGACGCCACCTCTGAAGCTGCGACCGGCCCGTCTGGCGACGACGCCACCTCTGAAGCTGCGACCGGCCCGTCTGGCGACGACGCCACCTCTGAAGCTGCGACCGGCCCGTCTGGCGACGACGCCACCTCTGAAGCTGCGACCGGCCCGTCTGGCGACGACGCCACCTCTGAAGCTGCGACCGGCCCGTCTGGCGACGACGCCACCTCTGAAGCTGCGACCGGCCCGTCTGGCGACGACGCCACCTCTGAAGCTGCGACCGGCCCGTCCGGCGACGACGCCATGGATATCTGACGTGGGACATGCAAGAGTTCATGGGTACTCTAGTCCAGTGTGTAACTGCATTTGCTTGTTTTGGCTCAATTAAACATTAACTGTAATACTTGTGTCCTCTGTATTGTTTTGGTGGTTCCTACTTGGAGTTGAGGTGTATGACCTGACTTGAGTAACTGGGGTGATGGCAACATTTATTTTGCATTATATCCATGCGCCAGCAATATTACTCAGACCCCTGTGTTTTAAATTACCAATTGACTTAAGCTACATGTGCTCAGTGTTGGTCCATTTATGCTAGTAGCATCACATGATACCTCAACAGCATTTTGACGCCATTTCCGGTCACAACTTGCAGACTTGTTTACGTGTTGCGGTGTTTTGTTGCTACATGACAACTTTACGGTTTTTACTTTTTAATTACCGTTTATATTTTTGGTTTTTCCCTCAATTTTTTCACTCGTGTCAGGGTTGCGTCAATTCGAATCTGGTATCAGGATAAATATCACAATGAGGCTTTTATTAGCTAAGCAATAAGTGGTAAATGCAATTTTCGTATATATGGGCTCTGTCCCACCTCGCAGGGCAAAACAGAACTGACTTGTTCCTGACAAAGATATTTAATATACTCTGACAGTTCCTGCTTCCGAGCCGGCCTGTCAGAGTAGACTGGGCGTGGTTTAGACTCACCCAGCCTATCGTTGATTGTTGGCGCAGAGGCTGGTCCCAGCCCCTTAAGCGCTTCAGCGGTCAGTCGTTGTAGCTGTGTAGAATATGCAGTTATCAGGCACCTGGCTCCTGTTATCTAACAAAAGACTGTTCTGAATGTGCCCCCCCCAACTCATTGCACAGTTCTGTATTTTTCCATCATGAGAAAGGCCCATGGCCCTGAAACTGAACAATGGTTCAAGTCAGCTATGTTGCATAACACATACATACATCCACACAAGCCAACAGCAGATAATATTAAATCACATATGGTAACGGGCTATAGTGCATAACACAGAATCCTCATACTCCGGACGCTTTATCTGGACATGGTTCGTCAGGACCTCCAACAGCCGAAGCTAAGTAGTAACATTAACATGATGCCTTCTAATTGCAGTCGCTGTACTCATACAGGAGAACGATCGCCTTACGGTGAGGATAGCTGTGCTACAAGCCCAGCTTCAGACGCAATCGTTAGGCAAGGGTAATTTCAGTGTAGGAAAGGATGAAACAGCGTCTGTGCCACCAGTAAGTACAGATAGTAACGTTAGTATAAATCCCCTCGCACGGTCCCCGCAGCCGGACAACTTTCTCACGGTTTCTGGAGAGAAATGCTGTAGGAATGCTCAACCGGTGTCGCTCATTCAGCCGACAAACTTCAACCGGTTTTCCCCATTAAGCAGCGAGTCGGAGTCAAAGGCCGAGCCTTCTCTTGTCTCTACTCCTCCCGTTACGGGGTCAGAGACGCCGAAGCTTCCCACCATTAGCTCTGACAAATTGAAAACTCTAGTCATTGGCGACTCCATTACCCGCAGTATTAGACTTAAAACGAATAATCAGCCGACATGTCTCTGGACCTACTCACTGTCACAGTCATACTCTGGACCTAGTTTTGTCCCATGGAATAAATGTTGTGGATCTTAATGTTTTCCCTCATAATCCTGGACTATCGGACCACCATTTTATTACGTTTGCAATTGAAACAAATAATCTGCTCAGACCCCAACCAAGGAACATCAAAAGTCGTGCTATAAATTCACAGACAACACAAAGATTCCTTGATGTCCTTCCAGACTCCCTCTGTCTACCCAAGGACGCCAGAGGACAAAAATCAGTTAACCACCTAACTGAGGAACTCAATTTAACCTTGCGCAATACCCTAGATGCAGTTGCACCCCTAAAAACTAAAAACATTTCTCATAAGAAACTAGCTCCCTGGTATACAGAAAATACCCGAGCTCTGAAGCAAGCTTCCAGAAAATTGGAACGGAAATGGCGCCACACCAAACTGGAAGTCTTCCGACTAGCTTGGAAAGACAGTACCGTGCAGTATCGAAGAGCCCTTGCTGCTGCTCGATCATCCTATTTTTCCAACTTAATTGAGGAAAATAAGAACAATCCGAAATTCGTTTTTGATACTGTCGCAAAGCTAACTAAAAAGCAGCATTCCCCAAGAGAGGATGGCTTTCACCTCAGCAGTAATAAATTCATGAACTTCTTTGAGGAAAAGATGATGATTAGAAAGTAAATTACGGACTCCTCTTTAAATCTGCGTATTCCTTCAAAGCTCAGTTGTCCTGAGTCTGCACAACTCTGCCAGGACCTAGGATCAAGAGAGACACTCAAGTGTTTTAGTACTATATCCCTTGACACAATGATGAAAATAATCATGGCCTCTAAACCTTCAAGCTCCATACTGGACCCTATTCCAACTAAACTACTGAAAGAGCTGTTTCCTGTGCTTGGCCCTCCTATGTTGAACATAATAAACGGCTCTCTATCCACCGGATGTGTACCAAACTCACTAAAAGTGGCAGTAATAAAGCCTCTCTTGAAAAAGCCAAACCTTGACCCAGAAAATATAAAAAACTATCGGCCTATATCGAATCTTCCATTCCTCTCAAAATTTTTAGAAAAGGCTGTTGCGCAGCCTCTGCCTTCCTCGTCAGAGGAGGAGATAGAAGAAAACTGTTACAGTCTCTGTGAATGGTTTGTCCTCTGACAAATCAACTGTAAATTTCGATGTTCCTCAAGGTTCCGTTTTAGGACCACTATTGATTTTCACTATATATTTTACCTCTTGGGGATGTCATTCGAAAACATAATGTTAACTTCCACTGCTATGCGGATGACACACAGCTGAACATTTCAATGAAACATGGTGAAGCCCCAAAATTGCCCTCGCTAGAAGCATGTGTTTCAGACATAAGGAAGTGGATGGCTGCAAACGTTCTACTTTTAAACTCGGACAAAACAGAGATGCTTGTTCTAGGTCCCAAGAAACAAAGAGATCTTCTGTTGAATCTGACAATTAATCTTAATGGCTGTACAGTCGTCTCAAATAAAACTGTGAAGGCCCTCGGCGTTACTCTGGACCCTGATCTCTCTTTTGAAGAACATATCAAGACTGTTTCAAGGACAGCTTTTTTCCATCTACGTAACATTGCAAAAATCAAACTTTCTGTCCAAAAATGATGCAGAAAAATGTATCCATGCTTTTGTCACTTCTAGGTTAGACTACTGCAATGCTCTTACTTTCCGGCTACCCGGATAAAGCACTAAATAAACTTCAGTTAGTGCTAAATACGGCTGCTAGAATCCTGACTAGAACCCCAAAAATATATCATATTACTCCAGTGCTAGCCTCCCTACACTGGCTTCCTGTCAAGGCAAGGGCTGATTTCAAGGTTTTACTGCTAACCTACAAAGCATTACATGGGCTTGCTCGTACCTATCTCTCTGATTTGGTCCTGCCGTACATACCTACACGTACGCTACGGTCACAAGACGCAGGCCTCCTAATTGCTTCTTCCACATCTTTTGGTCCCTGTCTGTTTTGCTCTCAGTGAAGTGCTACTATCCCCTTGGACTACAGGTTATTGCCGTCATAAGGTGTGCGTCTGTCTGTTGGCCGGACACTTTCTACCGTTTAGGACCTTTGTGGGTAAAGGTAAAGATGGGGTATAGCAGCAGAAGTTCCTCTGAAGTCCAGTATCTGCTGGAAGGGAACCTGGTGGTACGAGAGGATGAGTGTGGGCCTGTTGTGCTTCCCCCTATCCCTCCCTCTTCTCTCTCACTGTCTGAAAAACGTAAAACGTGGATTTGGGTACAGTGTTTATTTCCCCCTAATATCTTTGAAGATTACACCTAAAATAATTAGGAATACTTCTTTCTACTGCTGATCTGAGACCATTAGGGTTAATCATTACAGATATAAATGCAATATATGGAGTAGAAAAGATTGCCTGCCCACCAACTTGATAAGAATCAACATATGTTCTACATGGTCTATTTCTATCTGAACGTAACAACTCAATCAAGCTTGTTAATTGATCGTTAAGCCATGTTTGTCAGGTAAACTAAGGTCATTAGTGGCCTATATAAGCCTCATACAGGCCATGGGAAGACATTACCTGTTGATAACACAGACTATTTTCATGATCATGGGAGGTGTGAGAGAATTGCTGCTCGTTGTGATGACTGTGGGGGTTGTCAAAGGTTGGTTCACTAATGTTTAAGGGATTTGTTTGGTAAATATGCTTAACTTTATAAGTTGGGTATTAATATTTGACTGTCTGTATCTTCCGCGTTGGTCATCTTTTATTCTTCACTGCTATTAATATATGTAGCTATTTTGTGTGAACTCAACTTCTGTCAACACTTTCTCCTCAGTTTCTTGTTACCCTGTTGGAAAGTCCCAGAAGCAAGATCAAGTCTCTCTGCAGAGGAGACTTGGAGGTAAGTGTTTCTTTCCGCAACCCTTCTAGCTATGTTCTTTGTCACTGTCTATGGTGCTGCTGTGTTTGACACTCATTCAACAGCATAGAGTAACTCAGTCTAAATAATGTTGTCAAACCTTAACCTACATTTTTTCAGAGCTGTCATCAAATGACGTCTCCATTGTGCATGCCCTGGCCTTGCTCAGATCCATAGGGTCTGACGCTAAACAAGCCAGAGAAGGTACGGCCTGAAACATATACTTTGAAAACTGTTGGGTTCATGTTGCTCAAAATTCGATTAGCAAATTGGCCTAGACCGTGTAGAACAGATGTGTTGCTGTAGAATACCCAACTGTTCCTTTTGTTTTTTCTCAAGAGTATTTAGAGACCAATGAAGTAGAATCCCAAGCTTCTCCAAACCATGGTAGCTCTCCGGCAAATGATGCCCTGTCCTCTGAGGAGAAGCTGAGGCGCGTGTCCTCGGACGACGCCACCTCTGACGCTGCGACCGGCCCGTCTGGCGACGACGCCACCTCTGAAGCTGCGACCGGCCCGTCTGGCGACGACGCCACCTCTGAAGCTGCGACCGGCCCGTCTGGCGACGACGCCACCTCTGAAGCTGCGACCGGCCCGTCTGGCGACGACGCCACCTCTGAAGCTGCGACCGGCCCGTCTGGCGACGACGCCACCTCTGAAGCTGCGACCGGCCCGTCTGGCGACGACGCCACCTCTGAAGCTGCGACCGGCCCGTCTGGCGACGACGCCACCTCTGAAGCTGCGACCGGCCCGTCTGGCGACGACGCCACCTCTGAAGCTGCGACCGGCCCGTCTGGCGACGACGCCACCTCTGAAGCTGCGACCGGCCCGTCTGGCGACGACGCCACCTCTGAAGCTGCGACCGGCCCGTCTGGCGACGACGCCACCTCTGAAGCTGCGACCGGCCCGTCTGGCGACGACGCCACCTCTGAAGCTGCGACCGGCCCGTCTGGCGACGACGCCACCTCTGAAGCTGCGACCGGCCCGTCTGGCGACGACGCCACCTCTGAAGCTGCGACCGGCCCGTCTGGCGACGACGCCACCTCTGAAGCTGCGACCGGCCCGTCTGGCGACGACGCCACCTCTGAAGCTGCGACCGGCCCGTCTGGCGACGACGCCACCTCTGAAGCTGCGACCGGCCCGTCTGGCGACGACGCCACCTCTGAAGCTGCGACCGGCCCGTCTGGCGACGACGCCACCTCTGAAGCTGCGACCGGCCCGTCTGGCGACGACGCCACCTCTGAAGCTGCGACCGGCCCGTCTGGCGACGACGCCACCTCTGAAGCTGCGACCGGCCCGTCTGGCGACGACGCCACCTCTGAAGCTGCGACCGGCCCGTCTGGCGACGACGCCACCTCTGAAGCTGCGACCGGCCCGTCTGGCGACGACGCCACCTCTGAAGCTGCGACCGGCCCGTCTGGCGACGACGCCACCTCTGAAGCTGCGACCGGCCCGTCTGGCGACGACGCCACCTCTGAAGCTGCGACCGGCCCGTCTGGCGACGACGCCACCTCTGAAGCTGCGACCGGCCCGTCTGGCGACGACGCCACCTCTGAAGCTGCGACCGGCCCGTCTGGCGACGACGCCACCTCTGAAGCTGCGACCGGCCCGTCTGGCGACGACGCCACCTCTGAAGCTGCGACCGGCCCGTCTGGCGACGACGCCACCTCTGAAGCTGCGACCGGCCCGTCTGGCGACGACGCCACCTCTGAAGCTGCGACCGGCCCGTCTGGCGACGACGCCACCTCTGAAGCTGCGACCGGCCCGTCTGGCGACGACGCCACCTCTGAAGCTGCGACCGGCCCGTCTGGCGACGACGCCACCTCTGAAGCTGCGACCGGCCCGTCTGGCGACGACGCCACCTCTGAAGCTGCGACCGGCCCGTCTGGCGACGACGCCACCTCTGAAGCTGCGACCGGCCCGTCTGGCGACGACGCCACCTCTGAAGCTGCGACCGGCCCGTCTGGCGACGACGCCACCTCTGAAGCTGCGACCGGCCCGTCTGGCGACGACGCCACCTCTGAAGCTGCGACCGGCCCGTCTGGCGACGACGCCACCTCTGAAGCTGCGACCGGCCCGTCTGGCGACGACGCCACCTCTGAAGCTGCGACCGGCCCGTCTGGCGACGACGCCACCTCTGAAGCTGCGACCGGCCCGTCTGGCGACGACGCCACCTCTGAAGCTGCGACCGGCCCGTCCGGCGACGACGCCATGGATATCTGACGTGGGACATGCAAGAGTTCATGGGTACTCTAGTCCAGTGTGTAACTGCATTTGCTTGTTTTGGCTCAATTAAACATTAACTGTAATACTTGTGTCCTCTGTATTGTTTTGGTGGTTCCTACTTGGAGTTGAGGTGTATGACCTGACTTGAGTAACTGGGGTGATGGCAACATTTATTTTGCATTATATCCATGCGCCAGCAATATTACTCAGACCCCTGTGTTTTAAATTACCAATTGACTTAAGCTACATGTGCTCAGTGTTGGTCCATTTATGCTAGTAGCATCACATGATACCTCAACAGCATTTTGACGCCATTTCCGGTCACAACTTGCAGACTTGTTTACGTGTTGCGGTGTTTTGTTGCTACATGACAACTTTACGGTTTTTACTTTTTAATTACCGTTTATATTTTTGGTTTTTCCCTCAATTTTTTCACTCGTGTCAGGGTTGCGTCAATTCGAATCTGGTATCAGGATAAATATCACAATGAGGCTTTTATTAGCTAAGCAATAAGTGGTAAATGCAATTTTCGTATATATGGGCTCTGTCCCACCTCGCAGGGCAAAACAGAACTGACTTGTTCCTGACAAAGATATTTAATATACTCTGACAGTTCCTGCTTCCGAGCCGGCCTGTCAGAGTAGACTGGGCGTGGTTTAGACTCACCCAGCCTATCGTTGATTGTTGGCGCAGAGGCTGGTCCCAGCCCCTTAAGCGCTTCAGCGGTCAGTCGTTGTAGCTGTGTAGAATATGCAGTTATCAGGCACCTGGCTCCTGTTATCTAACAAAAGACTGTTCTGAATGTGCCCCCCCCAACTCATTGCACAGTTCTGTATTTTTCCATCATGAGAAAGGCCCATGGCCCTGAAACTGAACAATGGTTCAAGTCAGCTATGTTGCATAACACATACATACATCCACACAAGCCAACAGCAGATAATATTAAATCACATATGGTAACGGGCTATAGTGCATAACACAGAATCCTCATACTCCGGACGCTTTATCTGGACATGGTTCGTCAGGACCTCCAACAGCCGAAGCTAAGTAGTAACATTAACATGATGCCTTCTAATTGCAGTCGCTGTACTCATACAGGAGAACGATCGCCTTACGGTGAGGATAGCTGTGCTACAAGCCCAGCTTCAGACGCAATCGTTAGGCAAGGGTAATTTCAGTGTAGGAAAGGATGAAACAGCGTCTGTGCCACCAGTAAGTACAGATAGTAACGTTAGTATAAATCCCCTCGCACGGTCCCCGCAGCCGGACAACTTTCTCACGGTTTCTGGAGAGAAATGCTGTAGGAATGCTCAACCGGTGTCGCTCATTCAGCCGACAAACTTCAACCGGTTTTCCCCATTAAGCAGCGAGTCGGAGTCAAAGGCCGAGCCTTCTCTTGTCTCTACTCCTCCCGTTACGGGGTCAGAGACGCCGAAGCTTCCCACCATTAGCTCTGACAAATTGAAAACTCTAGTCATTGGCGACTCCATTACCCGCAGTATTAGACTTAAAACGAATAATCAGCCGACATGTCTCTGGACCTACTCACTGTCACAGTCATACTCTGGACCTAGTTTTGTCCCATGGAATAAATGTTGTGGATCTTAATGTTTTCCCTCATAATCCTGGACTATCGGACCACCATTTTATTACGTTTGCAATTGAAACAAATAATCTGCTCAGACCCCAACCAAGGAACATCAAAAGTCGTGCTATAAATTCACAGACAACACAAAGATTCCTTGATGTCCTTCCAGACTCCCTCTGTCTACCCAAGGACGCCAGAGGACAAAAATCAGTTAACCACCTAACTGAGGAACTCAATTTAACCTTGCGCAATACCCTAGATGCAGTTGCACCCCTAAAAACTAAAAACATTTCTCATAAGAAACTAGCTCCCTGGTATACAGAAAATACCCGAGCTCTGAAGCAAGCTTCCAGAAAATTGGAACGGAAATGGCGCCACACCAAACTGGAAGTCTTCCGACTAGCTTGGAAAGACAGTACCGTGCAGTATCGAAGAGCCCTTGCTGCTGCTCGATCATCCTATTTTTCCAACTTAATTGAGGAAAATAAGAACAATCCGAAATTCGTTTTTGATACTGTCGCAAAGCTAACTAAAAAGCAGCATTCCCCAAGAGAGGATGGCTTTCACCTCAGCAGTAATAAATTCATGAACTTCTTTGAGGAAAAGATGATTATTACAAAGTAAATTACGGACTCCTCTTTAAATCTGCGTATTCCTTCAAAGCTCAGTTGTCCTGAGTCTGCACAACTCTGCCAGGACCTAGGATCAAGAGAGACACTCAAGTGTTTTAGTACTATATCCCTTGACACAATGATGAAAATAATCATGGCCTCTAAACCTTCAAGCTCCATACTGGACCCTATTCCAACTAAACTACTGAAAGAGCTGTTTCCTGTGCTTGGCCCTCCTATGTTGAACATAATAAACGGCTCTCTATCCACCGGATGTGTACCAAACTCACTAAAAGTGGCAGTAATAAAGCCTCTCTTGAAAAAGCCAAACCTTGACCCAGAAAATATAAAAAACTATCGGCCTATATCGAATCTTCCATTCCTCTCAAAATGTTTAGAAAAGGCTGTTGCGCAGCCTCTGCCTTCCTCGTCAGAGGAGGAGATAGAAGAAAACTGTTACAGTCTCTGTGAATGGTTTGTCCTCTGACAAATCAACTGTAAATTTCGATGTTCCTCAAGGTTCCGTTTTAGGACCACTATTGATTTTCACTATATATTTTACCTCTTGGGGATGTCATTCGAAAACATAATGTTAACTTTCACTGCTATGCGGATGACACACAGCTGAACATTTCAATGAAACATGGTGAAGCCCCAAAATTGCCCTCGCTAGAAGCATGTGTTTCAGACATAAGGAAGTGGATGGCTGCAAACGTTCTACTTTTAAACTCGGACAAAACAGAGATGCTTGTTCTAGGTCCCAAGAAACAAAGAGATCTTCTGTTGAATCTGACAATTAATCTTAATGGCTGTACAGTCGTCTCAAATAAAACTGTGAAGGCCCTCGGCGTTACTCTGGACCCTGATCTCTCTTTTGAAGAACATATCAAGACTGTTTCAAGGACAGCTTTTTTCCATCTACGTAACATTGCAAAAATCAAACTTTCTGTCCAAAAATGATGCAGAAAAATGTATCCATGCTTTTGTCACTTCTAGGTTAGACTACTGCAATGCTCTTACTTTCCGGCTACCCGGATAAAGCACTAAATAAACTTCAGTTAGTGCTAAATACGGCTGCTAGAATCCTGACTAGAACCCCAAAAATATATCATATTACTCCAGTGCTAGCCTCCCTACACTGGCTTCCTGTCAAGGCAAGGGCTGATTTCAAGGTTTTACTGCTAACCTACAAAGCATTACATGGGCTTGCTCGTACCTATCTCTCTGATTTGGTCCTGCCGTACATACCTACACGTACGCTACGGTCACAAGACGCAGGCCTCCTAATTGCTTCTTCCACATCTTTTGGTCCCTGTCTGTTTTGCTCTCAGTGAAGTGCTACTATCCCCTTGGACTACAGGTTATTGCCGTCATAAGGTGTGCGTCTGTCTGTTGGCCGGACACTTTCTACCGTTTAGGACCTTTGTGGGTAAAGGTAAAGATGGGGTATAGCAGCAGAAGTTCCTCTGAAGTCCAGTATCTGCTGGAAGGGAACCTGGTGGTACGAGAGGATGAGTGTGGGCCTGTTGTGCTTCCCCCTATCCCTCCCTCTTCTCTCTCACTGTCTGAAAAACGTAAAACGTGGATTTGGGTACAGTGTTTATTTCCCCCTAATATCTTTGAAGATTACACCTAAAATAATTAGGAATACTTCTTTCTACTGCTGATCTGAGACCATTAGGGTTAATCATGACAGATATAAATGCAATATATGGAGTAGAAAAGATTGCCTGCCCACCAACTTGATAAGAATCAACATATGTTCTACATGGTCTATTTCTATCTGAACGTAACAACTCAATCAAGCTTGTTAATTGATCGTTAAGCCATGTTTGTCAGGTAAACTAAGGTCATTAGTGGCCTATATAAGCCTCATACAGGCCATGGGAAGACATTACCTGTTGATAACACAGACTATTTTCATGATCATGGGAGGTGTGAGAGAATTGCTGCTCGTTGTGATGACTGTGGGGGTTGTCAAAGGTTGGTTCACTAATGTTTAAGGGATTTGTTTGGTAAATATGCTTAACTTTATAAGTTGGGTATTAATATTTGACTGTCTGTATCTTCCGCGTTGGTCATCTTTTATTCTTCACTGCTATTAATATATGTAGCTATTTTGTGTGAACTCAACTTCTGTCAACACTTTCTCCTCAGTTTCTTGTTACCCTGTTGGAAAGTCCCAGAAGCAAGATCAAGTCTCTCTGCAGAGGAGACTTGGAGGTAAGTGTTTCTTTCCGCAACCCTTCTAGCTATGTTCTTTGTCACTGTCTATGGTGCTGCTGTGTTTGACACTCATTCAACAGCATAGAGTAACTCAGTCTAAATAATGTTGTCAAACCTTAACCTACATTTTTCAGAGCTGTCATCAAATGACGTCTCCATTGTGCATGCCCTGGCCTTGCTCAGATCCATAGGGTCTGACGCTAAACAAGCCAGAGAAGGTACGGCCTGAAACATATACTTTGAAAACTGTTGGGTTCATGTTGCTCAAAATTCGATTAGCAAATTGGCCTAGACCGTGTAGAACAGATGTGTTGCTGTAGAATACCCAACTGTTCCTTTTGTTTTTTCTCAAGAGTATTTAGAGACCAATGAAGTAGAATCCCAAGCTTCTCCAAACCATGGTAGCTCTCCGGCAAATGATGCCCTGTCCTCTGAGGAGAAGCTGAGGCGCGTGTCCTCGGACGACGCCACCTCTGACGCTGCGACCGGCCCGTCTGGCGACGACGCCACCTCTGAAGCTGCGACCGGCCCGTCTGGCGACGACGCCACCTCTGAAGCTGCGACCGGCCCGTCTGGCGACGACGCCACCTCTGAAGCTGCGACCGGCCCGTCTGGCGACGACGCCACCTCTGAAGCTGCGACCGGCCCGTCTGGCGACGACGCCACCTCTGAAGCTGCGACCGGCCCGTCTGGCGACGACGCCACCTCTGAAGCTGCGACCGGCCCGTCTGGCGACGACGCCACCTCTGAAGCTGCGACCGGCCCGTCTGGCGACGACGCCACCTCTGAAGCTGCGACCGGCCCGTCTGGCGACGACGCCACCTCTGAAGCTGCGACCGGCCCGTCTGGCGACGACGCCACCTCTGAAGCTGCGACCGGCCCGTCTGGCGACGCCGCCACCTCTGAAGCTGCGACCGGCCCGTCTGGCGACGCCGCCACCTCTGAAGCTGCGACCGGCCCGTCTGGCGACGCCGCCACCTCTGAAGCTGCGACCGGCCCGTCTGGCGACGCCGCCACCTCTGAAGCTGCGACCGGCCCGTCTGGCGACGCCGCCACCTCTGAAGCTGCGACCGGCCCGTCTGGCGACGCCGCCACCTCTGAAGCTGCGACCGGCCCGTCTGGCGACGCCGCCACCTCTGAAGCTGCGACCGGCCCGTCTGGCGACGCCGCCACCTCTGAAGCTGCGACCGGCCCGTCTGGCGACGCCGCCACCTCTGAAGCTGCGACCGGCCCGTCTGGCGACGCCGCCACCTCTGAAGCTGCGACCGGCCCGTCTGGCGACGCCGCCACCTCTGAAGCTGCGACCGGCCCGTCTGGCGACGCCGCCACCTCTGAAGCTGCGACCGGCCCGTCTGGCGACGCCGCCACCTCTGAAGCTGCGACCGGCCCGTCTGGCGACGCCGCCACCTCTGAAGCTGCGACCGGCCCGTCTGGCGACGCCGCCACCTCTGAAGCTGCGACCGGCCCGTCTGGCGACGCCGCCACCTCTGAAGCTGCGACCGGCCCGTCTGGCGACGCCGCCACCTCTGAAGCTGCGACCGGCCCGTCTGGCGACGCCGCCACCTCTGAAGCTGCGACCGGCCCGTCTGGCGACGCCGCCACCTCTGAAGCTGCGACCGGCCCGTCTGGCGACGCCGCCACCTCTGAAGCTGCGACCGGCCCGTCTGGCGACGACGCCACCTCTGAAGCTGCGACCGGCCCGTCTGGCGACGACGCCACCTCTGAAGCTGCGACCGGCCCGTCCGGCGACGACGCCATGGATATCTGACGTGGGACATGCAAGAGTTCATGGGTACTCTAGTCCAGTGTGTAACTGCATTTGCTTGTTTTGGCTCAATTAAACATTAACTGTAATACTTGTGTCCTCTGTATTGTTTTGGTGGTTCCTACTTGGAGTTGAGGTGTATGACCTGACTTGAGTAACTGGGGTGATGGCAACATTTATTTTGCATTATATCCATGCGCCAGCAATATTACTCAGACCCCTGTGTTTTAAATTACCAATTGACTTAAGCTACATGTGCTCAGTGTTGGTCCATTTATGCTAGTAGCATCACATGATACCTCAACAGCATTTTGACGCCATTTCCGGTCACAACTTGCAGACTTGTTTACGTGTTGCGGTGTTTTGTTGCCTACTTTTCTACCTGACAACTTTACGGTTTTTACTTTTTAATTACCGTTTATATTTTTGGTTTTTCCCTCAATTTTTTCACTCGTGTCAGGGTTGCGTCAATTCGAATCTGGTATCAGGATAAATATCACAATGAGGCTTTTATTAGCTAAGCAATAAGTGGTAAATGCAATTTTCGTATATATGGGCTCTGTCCCACCTCGCAGGGCAAAACAGAACTGACTTGTTCCTGACAAAGATATTTAATATACTCTGACAGTTCCTGCTTCCGAGCCGGCCTGTCAGAGTAGACTGGGCGTGGTTTAGACTCACCCAGCCCATCGTTGATTGTTGGCGCAGAGGCTGGTCCCAGCCCCTTAAGCGCTTCAGCGGTCAGTCGTTGTAGCTGTGTAGAATATGCAGTTATCAGGCACCTGGCTCCTGTTATCTAACAAAAGACTGTTCTGAATGTGCCCCCCCCAACTCATTGCACAGTTCTGTATTTTTCCATCATGAGAAAGGCCCATGGCCCTGAAACTGAACAATGGTTCAAGTCAGCTATGTTGCATAACACATACATACATCCACACAAGCCAACAGCAGATAATATTAAATCACATATGGTAACGGGCTATAGTGCATAACACAGAATCCTCATACTCCGGACGCTTTATCTGGACATGGTTCGTCAGGACCTCCAACAGCCGAAGCTAAGTAGTAACATTAACATGATGCCTTCTAATTGCAGTCGCTGTACTCATACAGGAGAACGATCGCCTTACGGTGAGGATAGCTGTGCTACAAGCCCAGCTTCAGACGCAATCGTTAGGCAAGGGTAATTTCAGTGTAGGAAAGGATGAAACAGCGTCTGTGCCACCAGTAAGTACAGATAGTAACGTTAGTATAAATCCCCTCGCACGGTCCCCGCAGCCGGACAACTTTCTCACGGTTTCTGGAGAGAAATGCTGTAGGAATGCTCAACCGGTGTCGCTCATTCAGCCGACAAACTTCAACCGGTTTTCCCCATTAAGCAGCGAGTCGGAGTCAAAGGCCGAGCCTTCTCTTGTCTCTACTCCTCCCGTTACGGGGTCAGAGACGCCGAAGCTTCCCACCATTAGCTCTGACAAATTGAAAACTCTAGTCATTGGCGACTCCATTACCCGCAGTATTAGACTTAAAACGAATAATCAGCCGACATGTCTCTGGACCTACTCACTGTCACAGTCATACTCTGGACCTAGTTTTGTCCCATGGAATAAATGTTGTGGATCTTAATGTTTTCCCTCATAATCCTGGACTATCGGACCACCATTTTATTACGTTTGCAATTGCAACAAATAATCTGCTCAGACCCCAACCAAGGAACATCAAAAGTCGTGCTATAAATTCACAGACAACACAAAGATTCCTTGATGTCCTTCCAGACTCCCTCTGTCTACCCAAGGACGCCAGAGGACAAAAATCAGTTAACCACCTAACTGAGGAACTCAATTTAACCTTGCGCAATACCCTAGATGCAGTTGCACCCCTAAAAACTAAAAACATTTCTCATAAGAAACTAGCTCCCTGGTATACAGAAAATACCCGAGCTCTGAAGCAAGCTTCCAGAAAATTGGAACGGAAATGGCGCCACACCAAACTGGAAGTCTTCCGACTAGCTTGGAAAGACAGTACCGTGCAGTATCGAAGAGCCCTTGCTGCTGCTCGATCATCCTATTTTTCCAACTTAATTGAGGAAAATAAGAACAATCCGAAATTCGTTTTTGATACTGTCGCAAAGCTAACTAAAAAGCAGCATTCCCCAAGAGAGGATGGCTTTCACCTCAGCAGTAATAAATTCATGAACTTCTTTGAGGAAAAGATGATGATTAGAAAGTAAATTACGGACTCCTCTTTAAATCTGCGTATTCCTTCAAAGCTCAGTTGTCCTGAGTCTGCACAACTCTGCCTGGACCTAGGATCAAGAGAGACACTCAAGTGTTTTAGTATTATATCCCTTGACACAATGATGAAAATAATCATGGCCTCTAAACCTTCAAGCTCCATACTGGACCCTATTCCAACTAAACTACTGAAAGAGCTGCTTCCTGTGCTTGGCCCTCCTATGTTGAACATAATAAACGGCTCTCTATCCACCGGATGTGCACCAAACTCACTAAAAGTGGCAGTAATAAAGCCTCTCTTGAAAAAGCCTAACCTTGACCCAGAAAATATAAAAAACTATCGGCCTATATCGAATCTTCCATTCCTCTCAAAATGTTTAGAAAAGGCTGTTGCGCAGCAACTCACTGCCTTCCTGAAGACAAACAATGTATACGAAATGCTTCAGTCTGGTTTTAGACCCCATCATAGCACTGAGACTGCACTTGTGAAGGTGGTAAATTACCTTTTAATGGCATCAGACCTGGGCTCTGCATCTGTCCTCGTGCTCCTAGACCTTAGTGCTGCTTTTGATACCATCGATCACCACATTCTTTTGGAGAGATTGGAAACCCAAATTGGTCTATACGGACAAGTTCTGGCCTGGTAGATCTGTAGATCTTATCTGTCGGAAAGATATCAGTTTGTCTCTGTCACGCCCTGGTCTTAGTATTTTGTGTTTTCTTTATTATTTTGGTCAGGCAAGGGTGTGACATGGGTTTATTATGTGGTGTGTTTTGTCTTGGTTTTTTTTGGTAGGTATTGGGATTGTATTATAGTAGGGTTATCTAGTATAGTCTATGGCTGTCTGGAGTGGTTCTCAATCAGAGGCAGGTGTTTATCGTTGTCTCTGATTGGGAACCATATTTAGGCAGCCATATTCTTTGAGTGTTTCGTGGGTGATTGTTCCTGTTTCTGTGTTATTTTGCACCAGTCTAGGCTGTTTCGGTTTTGTATTGTTCGTGTTTATTCGTTATTAAACATGTATGAAAATTAACACGCTGCATTTTGGTCCGATCCTTGCTACACCTCCTCGTCAGAGGAGGAGATAGAAGAAAACCGTTACAGTCTCTGTGAATCAAATCAAATTTATTTATATAGCCCTTCATACATCAGCTGATATCTCAAAGTGCTGTACAGAAACCCAGCCTAAAACCCCAAACAGCAAGCAATGCAGGTGTAGAAGCACGGTGGCTAGGAAAAACTCCCTAGAAAGGCCAAAACCTAGGAAGAAACCTAGAGAGGAACCAGGCTATGTGGGGTGGCCAGTCCTCTTCTGGCTGTGCCGGGTGGAGATTATAACAGAACATGGCCAAGATGTTCAAATGTTCATAAATGACCAGCAGGGTCGAATAATAATAAGGCAGAACAGTTGAAACTGGAGCAGCAGCACAGTCAGGTGGACTGGGGACAGCAAGGAGTCATCATGTCAGGTATTCCTGGGGCATGGTCCTAGGGCTCAGGTCCTCCGAGAGAGAGAAATAAAGAGAGAATTAGAGAGAGCATATGTGGGATGGCCAGTCCTCTTCTGGCTGTGCCGGGTGGAGATTATAACAGAACATGGCCAAGATGTTCAAATGTTCATAAATGACCAGCATGGTCAGATAATAATGATCACAGGCAGAACAGTTGAAACTGGAGCAGCAGCACGGCCAGGTGGACTGGGGACAGCAAGGAGTCATCATGTCAGGTAGTCCTGGGGCATGGTCCTAGGGCTCAGGTCCTCCGAGAGAGAGAAAGAGAGAAGGAGAGAATTAGAGAACGCACACTTAGATTCACACAGGACACCGAATAGGACAGGAGAAGTACTCCAGATATAACAAACTGACCCTAGCCCCCCGACACATAAACTACTGCAGCATAAATACTGGAGGCTGAGACAGGAGGGGTCAGGAGACACTGTGGCCCCATCCGAGGACACCCCCGGACAGGGCCAAACAGGAAGGATATAACCCCACCCACTTTGCCAAAGCACAGCCCCCACACCACTAGAGGAATATCTTCAACCACCAACTTACCATCCTGAGACAAGGCTGAGTATAGCCCACAAAGACCTCCGCCACGGCACAACCCAAGGTGGGGGTGGGGGGTGGGGGGGGGGGGGGGGGGTGACCACATCAGTGAATCAACCCACTCAGGTGACGCACCCCCTCCAGGGACGGCATGAGAGAGCCCCAGTAAGCCAGTGACTCAGCCCCTGTAATAGGGTTAGAGGCAGAGAATCCCAGTGGAAAGAGGGGAACCGGCCAGGCAGAGACAGCAAGGGCGGTTCGTTGCTCCAGAGCCTTTCCGTTCACCCTCCCACTCCTGGGCCAGACTACACTCAATCATATGACCCACTGAAGAGATGAGTCTTCAGTAGAGACTTAAAGGTTGAGACCGAGTTTGCGTCTCTGACATGGGTAGGCAGACCGTTCCATAAAAATGGAGCTCTATAGGAGAAAGCCCTGCCTCCAGCTGTTTGCTTAGAAATTCTAGGGACAACTAGGAGGCCTGCGTCTTGTGACCGTAGCATACGTGTAGGTATGTACGGCAGGACCAAATCAGAGAGATAGGTAGGAGCAAGCCCATGTAATGCTTTGTAGGTTAGCAGTAAAACCTTGAAATCAGCCCTTGACAGGAAGCCAGTGTAGAGACGCTAGCACTGGAGTAATATGATCACATTTTTTGGTTCTAGTCTAACAGCCGTATTTAGCACTAACTAAGTGCTTTATCCGGGTAGCCGGAAAGTAGAGCATTGCAGTAGTCTAACCTAGAAGTGACAAAAGCATGGATAAATTTTTCTGCATAATTTTTGGACAGAAAGTTTCTGATTTTTGCAATGTTACGTAGATGGAAAAAAGCTGTCCTTGAAATGGTCTTGATATGTTCTTCAAAAGAGAGATCAGGGTCCAGAGTAACGCCGAGGTCCTTCACAGTTTTATTTGAGACGACTGTACAACCATTAAGATTAATTGTCAGATTCAACAGAAGATCTCTTTGTTTCTTGGGACCTAGAACAAGCATCTCTGTTTTGTCCGAGTTAAAAGTAGAACGTTTGCAGCCATCCACTTCCTTATGTCTGAAACACATTATTCTAGCAAGGGCAATTTTGGGGCTTCCCATGTTTCATTGAAATGTACAGCTGTGTGTCATCCGCATAGCAGTGAAAGTTAACATTATGTTTTCGAATAACATCCCCAAGAGGTAAAATATATAGTGAAAACAATAGTGGTCCTAAAACGGAACCTTGAGGAACACCGAAATTTACAGTTGATTTGTCAGAGGACAAACCATTCACAGAGACAAACTGATATCTTTCCGACAGATAAGATCTAAACCAGGCCAGAACTTGTCCGTGTAGACCAATTTGGGTTTCCAATCTCTCCAAAAGAATGTGGTGATCGATGGTATCAAAAGCAGCACTAAGGTCTAGGAGCACGAGGACAGATGCAGAGCCTCGGTCCGATGCCATTAAAATGTAATTTACCACCTTCACAAGTGCCGTCTCAGTGCTATGATGGGGTCTAAAACCAGACTGAAGCATTTCGTATACATTGTTTGTCTTCAGGAAGGCAGTGACTTGTTGCGCAACAGCCTTTTCTAAAATTTTTGAGAGGAATGGAAGATTCGATATAGGCCGATAGATTTTTATATTTTCTGGGTCAAGGTTTGGCTTTTTCAAGAGAGGCTTTATTACTGCCACTTTTAGTGAGTTTGGTACACATCCGGTGGATAGAGAGCCGTTTATTATGTTCAACATAGGAGGGCCAAGCACAGGAAGCAGCTCTTTCAGTAGTTTAGTTGGAATAGGGTCCAGTATGCAGCTTGAAGGTTTAGAGGCCATGATTATTTTCATCATTGTGTCAAGAGATATAGTACTAAAACACTTGAGCGTCTCTCTTGATCCTAGCTCCTGGCAGAGTTGTGCAGACTCAGGACAACTGAGCTTTGAAGGAATACGCAGATTTAAGGAGGAGTCCAAAATTTGCTTTCTAATAATCATAATCTTTTCCTCAAAGAAGTTCATGAATTTATTACTGCTAAAGTGAAAGTCATCCAGGTCCAGAGGGGTGCGCCCCTGGCTGTCCCTCACGTCTAGATCCAGCAGAGACTGAACCAGGACCTCCATAGCATGGTGGTGACTGTGGTACGCCTGAATAGATATTCACTCTTAATATAATCAATGTCCTAGAGTAGACCCGTGGTACGCCTGAACAGAAATACAGTGCTAGACCTCTAAAGTAGACCAGAGTCTTTCAATCGGGAGCCCATTTTTGCTCCCGCCCAGCATCAACATCGGAGGTTCCTGCCAAGCGTGGGATTGAGAAACAAAAACTCTACTTCTCTTCTGAGGTTGATTAACTCAAATGGCAAAATAAGGAAATCATCCTCATCATCACTGTGTAGAATATGTATTTTACACTAATCGGGAATAGATCGGAATATGGTGTGTAAGTCTGTCTGGACAGTCAACTTCCTGTGGAAAATCTACACCATGCTTGCATCCCCGATAGCACCCTATTCCCTATGTAGTGAACTACTTTTGATCAGGGCCTATAAGGTTCTGGTCAAACGTAGTGTACTAAATAGGGAATAGGGTGCCATTTGTCATATGGAGACCACTACAGGAGCAGGTAGGCTTTACTCACAGCGAGGTGTAGAGGGCTGATGGGAGCTCTGACATCAGAGTCGTTCAGGATGTCTGTCCCTGAGGTTTCAATTAGTTGAGGAAAGACAAGAACGGCCAGTTCAGACTTGGAAAAAGAACATCAAGAGTGACGATGCGTCCACGACAAACATGCAGCCACACCTTAAAACCTACTGTTGGGTTCTGAGAATATGAAATATACTAATTCATGTCACTGAGGGAGAGAGCTTAATGTATAACGTTTACATTATGTCAGGATATGTTATTGTTAGCCATCAGGCATCCTATGGGTGGGATCCTCTGGGATGAGAAGAGACACAGTCTGGTACCAATCACCATGTCAGCCTTGAGTTGGGGAGGAGTGAGCACTTTGGGGTAGCGGTCAGGTCAGATGAATTGAGGAAGAACAGATATCACCAAGGTTCTGTCTAGCAACAGAGATGCATTGGCTGTTTAGAGGTGTAGGAGCAGACTCAGCATTGGAGAGAGGATTAAATATCAGTGCTTGTGTGAATATGTTTTTTGTCTAATGCAGCTGTCTTGACCCTCTGGGAAGAATAAACTTGGTTCAAGCATTCATAGTGTCCGTCGAGTTTTTACTCTGAGAATTAGAACCTAACAGTTGGCACTGCGAGCAGGGTTCACCGCGATTTGCAGTCGAACTAGAGATTAAGAAACAGTGAAACAGAAACAAGGTAAGCAAAGTTCCTACACCCGTTATCACTAATTCTGACATCTTGGGGAGATGAGAGTCGTAGGCTGAACCAATTATAGGGTACGAACCTAGAAAGCCTGAGCTTATTCAGTAGTCCCATTGTATTACGACCGGTCGTAGCTTTGTGGTATATGGTAAGTCCCGGAAGGTAAACCCAAACCTGTAGAGGGTAACTCCTAGGGGGTAAATCCCGAGTAGGTTGGTTCCTGCTTGTACTATAAGAATAGGGTGAGTCCCGGAAGGTAAGCCCGAGCAGGCAGGTACCTGCAAAGGGTAAGTCCTAGGTGGTAAGACCCGGGCGGGGTTGGTTACCTGCTATACCTGTAACGAGAGGGTGAAAGTCTCAGCCGCAGTGGCCATGCGGCAGTAGAGTGGGTGTGGATGGATAAAGTGACATGCTTGTGTACTAGGATAAAATGTTGCCATTCAGGGTTAGAAGAACAGCAAAAAGATACTCAAACGCTGTTGGATTTGGGTGTATTAGCAGTAGCAATAAAGAGAGGTTGGTTTTATGCCCTGTTGGGGTGGGGAACCATGACAGATTATGTGGAAATAGGAAGACAAGTGTGAATCATTTTGGTAATGTGTGTTATCAACAACAGTGATATTTGAACAGATTGGAGATGACTATCCATAACAATAAAATCCTTCATACCATGCTTGTCCTGCCCCACAGCTGTAGACACAGCCTTCTCCAGGTCCTCAGACACTAGCTGGAGATCCATTACAGGATGTCTGTCACCTCACTGAGCCCCTATTGCAGGTTAGGGGTCACATCCACTTGAATGTCCTTCATATGACGAACCTCCTACAGAGCAAATGAGGAAAACATGATATATTAGGATTTATGTTAGTAGCAATAGAATATGGGAATTTTATCTCAACGCTACCTACAGCTAACATATTTATTTATGTATGTGATCTATGTAAATAAATAAATATATCACAGCTGTAAAACTGTGAAGGACTATAGGTGGAGGCCTACCCATTTCCCAGGAGCATTGTAAAACGTGGATTTGGGTACAGTGTTTATTTCCCCCTAATATCTTTGAAGATTACACCTAAAATAATTAGGCCTACTTCTTTCTAATGCTGATCTGAGACCATTAGGGTTAATCATTACAGATATAAATGCAATATATGGAGTAGAAAAGATTGCCTGCCCACCAACTTGATAAGAATCAACATATGTTCTACATGGTCTATTTCTATCTGAACGTAACAACTCAATCAAGCTTGTTAATTGATCGTTAAGCCATGTTTGTCATATATAAGCCTCATACAGGCCATGGGAAGACATTACCTGTTGATAACACAGACTATTTTCATCATCATGGGAGGTGTGAGAGAATTGCTGCTCGTTGTGATGACTGTGGGGGTTGTCAAAGGTTGGTTCACTAATGTTTAAGGGATTTGTTTGGTAAATATGCTTAACTTTATAAGTTGGGTATTAATATTTGACTGTCTGTATCTTCCGCGTTGGTCATCTTTTATTCTTCACTGCTATTAATATATGTAGCTATTTTGTGTGAACTCAACTTCTGTCAACACTTTCTCCTCAGTTTCTTGTTACCCTGTTGGAAAGTCCCAGAAGCAAGATCAAGTCTCTCTGCAGAGGAGACTTGGAGGTAAGTGTTTCTTTCCGCAACCCTTCTAGCTATGTTCTTTGTCACTGTCTATGGTGCTGCTGTGTTTGACACTCATTCAACAGCATAGAGTAACTCAGTCTAAATAATGTTGTCAAACCTTAACCTACATTTTTCAGAGCTGTCATCAAATGACGTCTCCATTGTGCATGCCCTGGCCTTGCTCCGATCCATAGGGTCTGACGCTAAACAAGCCAGAGAAGGTACGGCCTGAAACATATACTTTGAAAACTGTAGGGTTCATGTTGCTCAAAATTCGATTAGCAATTTGGCCTAGACCGTGTAGAACAGATGTGTTGCTGTAGAATACCCAACTGTTCCTTTTGTTTTTTCTCAAGAGTATTTAGAGACCAATGAAGTAGAATCCCAAGCTTCTCCAAACCATGGTAGCTCTCCGGCAAATGATGCCCTGTCCTCTGAGGAGAAGCTGAGGCGCATGTCCTCGGAGGACGCCGCCACCTCTGAAGCTGCGACCGGCCCGTCTGGCGACGCCGCCACCTCTGAAGCTGCGACCGGCCCGTCTGGCGACGACGCCACCTCTGAAGCTGCGACCGGCCCGTCTGGCGACGACGCCACCTCTGAAGCTGCGACCGGCCCGTCTGGCGACGACGCCACCTCTGAAGCTGCGACCGGCCCGTCTGGCGACGACGCCACCTCTGAAGCTGCGACCGGCCCGTCTGGCGACGACGCCACCTCTGAAGCTGCGACCGGCCCGTCTGGCGACGACGCCACCTCTGAAGCTGCGACCGGCCCGTCTGGCGACGACGCCACCTCTGAAGCTGCGACCGGCCCGTCTGGCGACGACGCCACCTCTGAAGCTGCGACCGGCCCGTCTGGCGACGACGCCACCTCTGAAGCTGCGACCGGCCCGTCTGGCGACGACGCCACCTCTGAAGCTGCGACCGGCCCGTCTGGCGACGACGCCACCTCTGAAGCTGCGACCGGCCCGTCTGGCGACGACGCCACCTCTGAAGCTGCGACCGGCCCGTCTGGCGACGACGCCACCTCTGAAGCTGCGACCGGCCCGTCTGGCGACGACGCCACCTCTGAAGCTGCGACCGGCCCGTCTGGCGACGACGCCACCTCTGAAGCTGCGACCGGCCCGTCTGGCGACGACGCCACCTCTGAAGCTGCGACCGGCCCGTCTGGCGACGACGCCACCTCTGAAGCTGCGACCGTCCCGTCTGGCGACGACGCCACCTCTGAAGCTGCGACCGGCCCGTCTGGCGACGACGCCACCTCTGAAGCTGCGACCGGCCCGTCTGGCGACGACGCCACCTCTGAAGCTGCGACCGGCCCGTCTGGCGACGACGCCACCTCTGAAGCTGCGACCGGCCCGTCTGGCGACGACGCCACCTCTGAAGCTGCGACCGGCCCGTCTGGCGACGACGCCACCTCTGAAGCTGCGACCGGCCCGTCTGGCGACGACGCCACCTCTGAAGCTGCGACCGGCCCGTCTGGCGACGACGCCACCTCTGAAGCTGCGACCGGCCCGTCTGGCGACGACGCCACCTCTGAAGCTGCGACCGGCCCGTCTGGCGACGACGCCACCTCTGAAGCTGCGACCGGCCCGTCTGGCGACGACGCCACCTCTGAAGCTGCGACCGGCCCGTCTGGCGACGACGCCACCTCTGAAGCTGCGACCGGCCCGTCTGGCGACGACGCCACCTCTGAAGCTGCGACCGGCCCGTCTGGCGACGACGCCACCTCTGAAGCTGCGACCGGCCCGTCTGGCGACGACGCCACCTCTGAAGCTGCGACCGGCCCGTCTGGCGACGACGCCACCTCTGAAGCTGCGACCGGCCCGTCTGGCGACGACGCCACCTCTGAAGCTGCGACCGGCCCGTCTGGCGACGACGCCACCTCTGAAGCTGCGACCGGCCCGTCTGGCGACGACGCCACCTCTGAAGCTGCGACCGGCCCGTCTGGCGACGACGCCACCTCTGAAGCTGCGACCGGCCCGTCTGGCGACGACGCCACCTCTGAAGCTGCGACCGGCCCGTCTGGCGACGACGCCACCTCTGAAGCTGCGACCGGCCCGTCTGGCGACGACGCCACCTCTGAAGCTGCGACCGGCCCGTCTGGCGACGACGCCACCTCTGAAGCTGCGACCGGCCCGTCTGGCGACGACGCCACCTCTGAAGCTGCGACCGGCCCGTCTGGCGACGACGCCACCTCTGAAGCTGCGACCGGCCCGTCTGGCGACGACGCCACCTCTGAAGCTGCGACCGGCCCGTCTGGCGACGACGCCACCTCTGAAGCTGCGACCGGCCCGTCTGGCGACGACGCCACCTCTGAAGCTGCGACCGGCCCGTCTGGCGACGACGCCACCTCTGAAGCTGCGACCGGCCCGTCTGGCGACGACGCCACCTCTGAAGCTGCGACCGGCCCGTCTGGCGACGACGCCACCTCTGAAGCTGCGACCGGCCCGTCTGGCGACGACGCCACCTCTGAAGCTGCGACCGGCCCGTCTGGCGACGACGCCACCTCTGAAGCTGCGAC